>NC_022018.1:34240166-34243368 GCF_000317375.1 Microtus ochrogaster
GCCTACCTAAGGGTTGGCCTATGAAATGGGCCTAGGCAGTTTCTTTATTAATAAGAAATCATTCCCACATCACACATACCTTCACAACTTCGGAAAATGTGGAGGAAGGCCACTGCTGCCACTCTGAAACAGTATCGGGGTGACAATTTATCTTCTGAGAAGAGTATAACCTTATTCGACAACATGAACCTACAATGAGAGTCCCAAGAGGACCAAGTGAGTGTGTAACGACAAGAGAAAGAGTGTTTCCAGTCTACGTTTTCAATACAGCCCACGCTCTCCCTACTAAGCTTCACACATCCCACGTGAGCAAAGCTGGGGGAAGCACAACTCTTCAGATGGCAAGGATATTCTTTCAGATCAATGCTGTTTCTGAAGAGATCTAGCAGGGCAGGAACCACACGGGCTATGCGGCAACCCTGTCTTAATGACACTAAAATTTATGATTATTTTCATAGCAATCTTCTCCTACAAACACTGATGAGTAAACTAAATTTAATAAGCTAAAATACTTTGTTCCGGGATACCGGGAGGAGATATTTCAGACTCAGGTTTGGTGCACTCCTGCTGAAGGCCAGCATGTGCTTCGTTGACTGAGGTTGATGAAAATGGAGGGGAAATGACAAGCGAGAGGGGAACGCAAGACGGGAGATGAAGGTGTGCAGAAACTCCTGCTACGTTGTGCTGAGAGGCATTCCAGGCCATTCCACAAATCATTTATGATATCGAAATCTCAGTGCATGAGGGCAGATGTCATGTCCCATGAATACCCTTTTATTCTCTTTTTTAAAGCACCTTGAAAATTTAACCCTAGAAACAAAAAACCAAGGGCTGGGATACGGTTCCGTTGTTGAGCATTCGCCGAGTTTGTGAAAGGCCCCAGGCTTCAACTCCCAGTGCCACCTAAACAAACAAGAAGAAATTCTCCCTGGGAAAGGTTCATAATCGGTTTCTTATCATCTCCCTTTCTCTAAATCTGTGATACAAGCAAAAGGGAAAAAAAAAAAATCACGGAAAACCGGAAGCCTTCTTCATACACATTAACTTTGCTGAGAAAGAACGTCCTACAGATTGTCTCTGCCTTTGGAAATATTATCCTTGAGCAAAATAAAGCCAGGGTCTGAGACAGATCATCAAATCATTGCTTCTTAATCGACAGCTGCGGCTAATGTGTGCCTCAGCCCACACTGCAATCCTGAAGAGCAGCCCTGGCGCTGAGGTTATTAGGCAACTCAGTGAAATGGGACAGAAAACCCCCCAAGGAGGCAGAGCTCCGGAATCTGCTAGACTCATTTCCCCTCTCACCCGGGAACCCAGAAAATCACCCTCAGATGCAACCCAGGACTGACGCTGCCTGCCGGGAGAAGCTCGGATCTACCCAGACTTCCCCAGCACCTCTGCTCTGCCCTTCGCAGCTACCAGTCTTTTTTTAATTCACAAACATCCTTCCCTCACGGCAAAGCTTTATCCCAAAGCTGCCCACTGCCCATCTCTCTCTCCACTGAGTGACTGGAAAACACAAGACAGGGGAAACCAAAGGGCAAATGCCAGTCTGTGACCTCTGTCTGGATTTAGCCAGCATGATGTGTGAATCAGGTGTGTGGAATGTAAGTTTCCATGGCAACGAGGCCGCCAGCCAGGCCGGGGCCCTCACGTACTCTTTCTACCAAGGTAATAGAAACAATGAGGCCACCTGAGGAAAGGCAGCAAAGAGGGGGGCAGCCAAGTTCAGGGTTATCCAGTGACTGGGAGAGGGTGTGGGTCTGGACAACCTGCTCCCACACCCTGAGCTCTGGATACTTGGCCATCAGCTCCCACTTATATCCATCACCACTCTGTGCCGGCAGAAATCTTGGACTTGCAAGGGAATTGCTTGAAAGTAAACATGTGGAAGGGGCTAGGAAACCATGTTTAAAGTAAAGATGCAGCTGTGTCCATCAGCATACTGTGCTCCTTTGACCCCTCTGGACACAAGTGCCTGCTTGACAGAAGTAATTCCATTTTCTGGAGGTGTCCTTCCCTTCCCTTCTAGTGTCTTAGGATTTGTAAACTCAGACCACGAGGAAAGGATCGTGAGCTACGTTTTGTATTTTCAGGGATTTAAGAATTTAGACACTAGATACTAGAATTATTCAAAACTTAGGGAGAAAGGGTCTAAAGAAAGGAGATTTTTTTTTTTTTAAAGTACAATGAGTTGGCAGAAAGGGGGAAAAAAAGCATACAGTTTTAATGAAATCAAGGCTTGCCTGGGCTCATTTGATGCCCTGTCTGTGTTGACCTGATCAAGTTTCTGAGATGTTAAAGAGGTCAGCTGGCTGTATCTAAAAACTGGAAGACAGCAAATTCCACTTCCCCTATGCGCACTGTTTTTAGCTCTCCTCTAGAAAGGGTTTCAATTCCTTCACAGCATTACTACACTGGCCGAATGAAAGTTCCCCCTGCTGCCTCGGCTAATGCTCTGCTTCAGCAGACTGTGACAAGCCCTGCAGCTGGCAGCCTATCCTTCCCAATGCCCTGATGGAATGTGTCTCACCACAGTCCTGACCCAGCACCTAGAGGCCGCTCCCTGCCTTCCAGACAGCACACTGTGGTAACTCTGGGAAGCACCCACTCCTAACCATGGTTTATTGCACCAACTACTCCTGTGTAGTTTCACCCACTGCCGTTCACAGTGGCACTGCACATGGCGGGCAAATTCAATGAATTTTGTTTGCCTTAATGCAGGAGAACCCCTTATCAGCTTTTGAATAGTTGAAATAAATTCAAGTATTTCAGGTGATACTGAACTATGCAGACAACTGAACTCTGTACACACCATGCTGCTCCTGTATATACACACCCACTCTGTGCACACACTATGTTGCTCCTATACATAACACTTTGTGTACACACCATGCTGCTCTTATACATACACACCCACTCTGTGTCCACACCATGCTGCTCCTATATATCTACACCATGTATACCTTGTATACACCATGCTATTCCTATAAGTACACATGTAATCTGTACACACACTATGCTATTCCTATAAGTATATTCCTATGATAACATTTAACCTGCAAGTTAGCATAGTAAGATATTAGCAATAATAGAGAAATTACAACAAATACTATATTTTATTTCAGAATATTACTTTTTTGTTTTTATTGTTTTATTTATTTATTTATTTATTAAAGATTTCTGCCTCCTCCCCGCCACC
>NC_022018.1:34244561-34293258 GCF_000317375.1 Microtus ochrogaster
AGTTCTTTATATATTTTGGAGATCAGACCTTTGTCAGTTACGGGGTTGGTGAAGATCTTCTCCCAGTCAGTGGGTTGCCTTTTTGTCTATTACTTATGGGAATGTTTCTCTCTCTTTTCCTTGCTTTAATTCCCTCTTCCTCCCTCTTAGTTCCTTGCTGCACAATAATATTTTCCACTCGTGCTTGACTACACCTGATGGAAAACTCGGAGCTCTAAGCTCCAGGTGAGTTGACTCTCTCTCACCTACCTCTTTTCGGTTACTGATCCCTGCATACAGAATGTAACCATTTCTCAACATTTTACCTCAGACGTGCCTCCTTTCAGAAAACCTCAGTCTCTGCAAAATTTTACAGATCGCTTTGCCTTCCGAAATATCCAGCACTCTCTGGGTGTGTCTGGGAGATGTTTCCAGAGGTTTAACTGACAAAAGAGGACCCATCCTGAAACTGGTCAGCACGGTGCCATAAGATGGGGTCCCAGATCAAATAAAACGAGGAAAGGAGGAAGCCAAATGATGCTTATCAGTACCACAGACCAGGCTGCTCCTACTGTCTTGCCTTTCGTACACACCATACTGGATGCACTCCTCAAAACGTGAGAATGAAATCCTCTTCCTTTAACTTTTCCTTAACAATGAGAAAGTAACTAATACATTACCCAAGACAAAACTTCCTGCATTACATTCTGACTCCCATCTAACCAGAGCAAGATGGCACCTTGTCTGCATTTACCTCTGTAGACCAATTTTTCTATAGACTGTCAGCTCACAGATAGCAATAGAGAGACTTTTATTAATTATGAAGGCTCGGCCTTAGCTTGGTCTTGTTCCTAAGTTGTTCTTTTAACTTAAATTAACCCCTATCTTTTAATCTACATTCTTTTCTGTGGCTCCGACACCTTTACCCGGTACTGCCCGTCCTGCTTCCTCTGCATCTGGCTGATGACTCCACCTTTCTTCTTTCCAGAGCTCTCTGTCCCCAAAAGTCCTGCCTAACCCCTTCCTGCTGAGTTATTGGCCAGTCAGCTCTTTATTAAACCAACCAGAAGGAGCTTTTGCAAAGACACATCACAGTGTAGACAAATATCCCGCAACATCCCTCGACTTCGAGGCTAGCATACAATAGCAGCCCGTGAACATGAACCACAAAGTAGGAGATGAAGGGATGAACACATAGGAATGAACAGAGCCTTGGGCAGCCTCTAAGTCTCATACTTTCCCAAGAGTTACTTCAACTCTAAGAACTTAAGATTCCTGGTTTGGAATTAGTGGAGCACAAAAGCCATCAAAGGAAGTCTAGTAAGGAAATAATCTAGGGGGATTTGAATAAATCTCCATATTAGCTACTTCCCAATATTAGGTACTTAGAAGGTGAAGAGGGAAAAGAAAAGGCTTCACACATGGCTACAGGGACAGTGGGAGTCAAAGAATAACTGAGTTATTGGATCTATGAAAAGTTCTGTAAAAGAAGGGTAGGTTTTCACATACAACAACACAGACTGACTCTGTTCAGAGAAAAAGTATGTTTGTTCTGGTCCATTGTGGACGCAGAAATCATAGGTCACAGCTTCTCATTTATAAACTCTAATAAATGTGACTACAAATTGAATACTTCAATTGAAAAGTGCTTAGGGCTGGGAATGGTTCTGACTGCCATATTTCAGTATTTCAGATTTTCCAGTATATGAAATTACCAAAGGGAAAAAAAAAACTAGGGCAACATGGCATCACCTGAAAAGTTAGATTTCAGGGTATCTGAGATTTCAAGATGCTTGGGTAAAGTATGCTCACTCTGGAAGATTGAGAACAGTGTTGGGATTTTGATTCTTCTCTCTCTGGTAGCTCAGTGTTCTCACTTCGAGCACACCACATCTACATGTTGCCATGGTCTGGGATCCCTAATGGACCACGCCTGCACTTATGAAGGCATTATAATCAAAGCAGCCTCTTTTCTGATTTACTTTATCATTTTTCTTCTGACCTAGTATGTTCCTCTCATCATCCCACAATGTCCTCTCTCCATGTTTTACCTTTCTGTTTTAGGCCCCATTCCTAAATTCAGGGAGAACCCCCACAGTCATTGGAGCCAAATCTGGAGGGCAAGAACGGGGAAAATCTGAGTTATTAAACACAGGATTTGGTACAGAAGGTAAAGCCAAGGAGAATATTAAGAGTCAGAAAATAACACCAAGACACCTGCCAAGCAAACCAAACTGTGTGAGAAAATTGGCTCCCTCTTCAGTTTCTGGTGGTGTTGTATTCTTTGGGATCTTAAGTGACCCCTCAAGGTTTAAGTGCTGATGGTCTCCAGATATTAGATGATGCGCTATTAGGTGATAGGAACTTGAGAAGATGAGGCCAAGAGAAAGGGTACGTCACTGGGGTAAGATCTTAAAAGGAAATGTTAGTGGTTCCCAGATCCCACCCTCCCTTTCTCTGATTCTTGGCTATCATAAGGCACAGAGCTTTCCTCTGCCCCAGACTAGCCACCACAAGGTGACGAGGCCAAATGACCACAGTTCGAGATCTCTCCAACTGTGAACAAGAGTAAATTTTTCTCTGTTGAGGTTGATACTTTCATTAAAACACCAACAGAAATAGCTTTGGCTTCAATATTCTGTGACAGATGAACATATGACCCTGTAAAAAGGACTCATATCATATGTATTGACATGGGTGGTATGGAAGGTGGCTCCCAGCAGGAGCACTCCAAATGATCCTCATGCCAACTTAGAGAATGGAGCAGAAAAAGAATACAACATAAAAAAATTAACACCAGAGAGGTGAGGAGATAGCATGCTACAGAGGGCCCAGTTCTCCCTGCCATTGGAGTGCTACAGGCTGTAACAATGAGAGACATTGTGACACTGTATCTCAACCAGTTCTGCGCATACAGTGAAAGATGGGCTCAGAGGGCTCTCACGGGAAAGAGAAATACACACAGATCTGGAAGCAGTTTGCCAGGTCCATAACAAGAACAGAGAGTACAACTTTCCTGGGAAGCAACATTCCGAGGTATTCAGGGACCTTTAAAAAGACAGAATAGTTTTCAAAATAGAAATATAACTTGGTAAAATAATTAGGAAGTCAGAAAAAGTATTCCTGCCCAAACAGCATGACTTAACTATAACATATTAAACCAATACTAACATTGCCACACCACCATAAACAAAGCCTCAAGCCCATCTGGAAATGGTAATATGAATTGTGACACAGACATATCAAGAATCATAATACAACCACTAGATTTAATGCTGATTTTCTCCTTCATTTTCTGGAGGTGGGCATGAAACCCAAAGTCTCACATATGCTAAGCGTGTGTGTGTGCATACTCTCTCTCACACACACACACACACACACACACACACACACTCTACACTGGGCTACACTAAATTTAATGTTTGTTATATTGTTTAGGAGCGACCAGAAGTAAGTGTGTGTGTGTGTGTGTGTGTGTGTGAGAGAGAGAGAGAGAGAGAGAGAGAGAGAGAGAGAGAGAGAGAATACATATACAGTGTACATTCATCTTTCTGTCTTAGAAATAAGTACTAAGAGAAAAGACATCAAAATTCTCTCTAGATTTTATGACTACAGTTTCTTTCTTTTGTTTCTTTACACATTTCAAGTTTCCTATAGTTAGCAGAAACTGCCATGTAGCAAACGATTGGCAGGTGTGACTTAAACCCGCTGCCTCATTTATCTAGAGGCTGAGGCTGGAGATCAGCTGAGCAGCACAGACACTCATGGCCAGACTAAGAATATATCAAGATCTTGTCTCCTCTAAAAAAAAAAAAAAAAAATCTGGACCAAATAAGAGCATCTTCAGAAGAGTTTAACTGAGGAGGGAGCACCCATGCTAAATGTGGGTGGCCACCATTCCATGGGCCGGGTACCAAACTGAATAAAAAGGAGAAAGTGAGCTAAGAACAAACACCCACCACTGGCTGACTCTAGCTGCAGATGCAATGAGAGCACTTGCCTCATTCACAAACCCTTCCAACTATGAGCCAAAAGAAACCTCTCCCTCCCTTAGCTGCCTCGTGCAAGGTATTTATAGAGCAAGATGAAAAGTAACACACACACACATACACAGAGTGAGGTAGACAGACAGACACAGAAAGACAGAGAATAATGATTTTAGTTGACAAGCAAAAATCATATTCAGAGATAGCAATTCGTGGAATATGAAAGCACTCCATGTTCTCAGCTGTCCAGGGATGGAGTCTTTAATTTCCCATAATTATAATACATCTCCCCTGTATATCCTGAAACTTGGTGTGATACTAAAATCCATGTAGAGGGGATGGAAGATGTAGCTCGGGGACAGAGAACCTTCCTACAGTATGCCCTGAGTTTATTTCTCACCATCCCTTGTATGTGTGCATGGCTAATTCAAATATGAAAGAACGCTCTTTCCCCACAAACTCCTTTCAGGAAGTCTTTGCTCCTTGTTTTCTCCAGAGGAAGCAGTTATGAAAAGAGCAAGTTTCAACCCTATTTTGAGTCTCAGTCTTTCGAAGGAGACTAAGCCATAAGCTCTGGACAACCATAGATTATACAGTACCCTTCTTCCTCCCCATGCCCGACCCCAGGCTCCATGTGGTTTGTGCCTCCAGCTAGCTGCATCTGGCTGCCTTCTTTGACAGTGCACAGACTTGTCTCTGAAACACCGCCTTCAGACCAAGATGGCAGCGCCGTCTTTGATTTCTCTGCTGCTTTATTCAGCGTGCAGCACAGCATCCTCAGTTCAAAGGCAACTTCAAGGTTTCAGACGCACGGCTCAGTGTCAGATGCGAGTCCAGGATATTTACGAGCGCCACAGGAAACAACTGCATGTGTGGTATCACCAAAGAGTAAACCAGTGTGTCGGAAGTCAGTATGAGACTCGTTGCAGATGTCACGTGACACTCTCCTCGCTCAGCAAACAGTCCAAGCTGGGACCCGGGCAGGAAGTTGAAGCTGGCAACAGCCCACGACTGCAAAGGGGAAAATAAGTGGTGGTAACTTCAAATGAAAGAGAAAAGCTTGACATTTTTTTCTATTACCCAAACCAGGCAATTAAAACATTACATGTGAAATCCGAGGCACTGTAAATTTCCTAATATGGTATAAGTGCTGAGTTTCCAAAGTGATGTTTTCTCATCTTTCAACATATCAAAGAACAAGCCAAAACCCCAAGGAAATATTTCCATTCTGAAAACAAATAAACCACACACATCCACATTTTATTAATAGTGTTGTCTTGCCCTAAAAACCCTGCATCCTTAGTCAAAGAGCCTGCTGTAGTTTATACAAATCTTAATATTATTGAAAAACCCCATCCAAGATCAACTGGACACGTGTAGGTACATTGGGTGGGGCCGAGGCGGAAGTAATGGGACCCTCTCTGTATTTTCCTTACTGGAGACTAAATGAAATGCCTCTCCCACCTAAGGACTTTGCAAACATGTTCTACAGCGGCAGAAGCACTTCTTAAGAGACGGAGTTTGGCAGCAGACACTTAGGTCCAAGCCAACGCCGCAACGTTGGGAGGAACTAGGAGGCAGTGTGCAATGTAGGAGAGAAAAGTCAGTAGAAAGTGTCTATGAGCAAGGCAGAAAAAAGATTCCCACACCCAACCACACACTTCTGCCCCTACCACCAGGAAAGACAAGCCAGAACATTTCATGTCTAGAGACAAGGAAAAAAAGTAAATAAATCTGTTACTCTCTTCCCTCAGTTCCAGCACCTATACATTGAACCCCATACTGGGCAGTGAGTCTGACGCCTGGGGTCAGCATAATAGACTTAGAGATGACATAGATTCTGAACCCCAAGGGTTTCTATCCTTAATGAGCCACAGAGCAACATAAAAAAGCTAAGTAACAACTACTGTATAGAGGAACAAAAAAAATCATTTATTCAGCCCTTTAAAAAAATTCACAATGAAGATGGCCAGGCCAACCTCTAGCCTGCCCGCATAGTCTTATCATTGTAAGCCCTGAATCATGAACTCTGTGATGTTCCCACAAGAGGAGAGGGACCCAGTTTTATCCAGTCACCTCCCCACCCACCCACAGTCCCAGCTTGAACCATTTGCTGAGCAAGAAGAGCATGGTGTGACATCTAAAATGGCTATCATCCTCACTTCTGACACACTGGTTTACTCTTTGGTAACACCACACAGAAGACACTAAATGGAATACAGTCAGAAAGAAAGAAAAGAAGTACAGCCATGGGGGTTTCTCTTTTAAGCTCAAAGTTCAAATTCTGTCCCAGCTGTTCTCCAGGCCACTTGAACTGACGAAGCGAATTCCCTTCTGTTTCCAGTGCTTTTTATTAACCAACCCTCCATTCCAGGCTCTCTCCTAGCCCCCCTACAATTCTGAATGCAATTTATTTAACCCATCAATAAACAATAGCAGCTGGTTCTGCTAACAGGCACACTTTAATAAGTAAGGGAAACTGTGGCACAATTTATAATTGAAATTTCAGTGGTCTGGCTCCAAGGTCTGGGTCTGAAGGTCTAGGACGCCTCATGCCTCATGATCAATGGCTTGCTTCTCAGTGAGACGGACATGAGGCACCCAGCGCGGAGCCTGGCATTTAGCAGGGGCTGAATAATTCATTTCCCCACTCCTACTTCTTCCTGCTCTCTCCCCACCCTGAGAGGCTGGAGGCAAGACTTCACACACACAGAAAGGCAGCTGTGTCAGTCTGCGAGGGCTGGGAAGCTGCAGGGCAGGCAGGAAAACGAGTCTGTCTGCGTCCCCTGAGGCCTGGAACCAGAGTTGGAACTCGAGCAGGATGTTGAGCGTCTCCACAGACACGGCCTCTTGTTGGTTAGACTCTGCATTCAAGACACAACCAACTCAGACAAAAACCAAGGGAGCTTGAAACTACATATGTCTGTGTCAAAGGAACACCATAGACACACATGCACACAACATATTGAAAACTTAAATCATTCCAACTGCAGAGGAAAACTAATCTTCTTTTTCCAGAACCTTCCACAGCCTAGGAATTGGCAGAGCTCCTGTGCCAGGCTGCAGTTTGCTTTCAGAGAGTCCAGAGACTGCTGGGAGCAACAAGGCAGAGTCTCTTTTGAAAATTATTAAGAACAAATTAGGCTCAGGGGCCCAGGGGAGCTGTGTTGTAAAACATGAGAAAATTTTGTTTTCCATCTCTTTGGTTGCATCTCCATGAACTAATGACATTAAGAGCGAAGACAGGGACTATTTTTGTATCCTGGTTGAAGTCGAGAATATCATTGAGGAAAGTGCAAATGCTATCAATTAAGCAATTTCAGTAGTCATGCAAGTGCTGACTTGCACAAAACAGGGGACTCGATATCAGTGGGCTTTCCCAGGGCACAAATTAGTGCCTGTTACTTATAAGAATTTCTCACACATGATTCAAGGTTGGAATGCTGCCTAGCACACTCTCATTTATTCCTTCACTAATAAAAACCCTCCTTTTTTATTTTTTTTTTTGGTAAACCAAGAGCATCATTGTTTTACCTGAAAATACATTGCCACAGTTAACTCTTCCATTGTCATTCTGACCCCAAGAACTCACCAACGCGGTTTAACCGCCATTAAAAAGAAAAGCTGAACTGCCATCTCAGCCTGCCAAATCTTGCAAAACGCCAGGCTTTCTATCCACGTTGGGGGAGGCAAGCAACCGCTATAAGCTGCTGATGTGCATAAGCCTGATTTTTCCGCTTTATAAATGTATCACTCACGTGACATGCTGCAGAAGGCACACGAAGAGGCCAGCTGCACACACCATGAGTGGAGCTCTTCGCATGTTTTAATGGCTGTTTAGCACAGTCGAGGGAGGTGAGTGAAGGAGCCCTCTTCATAAAATGTTCATTAGAAAAGGCAGCTTTCTAGCTGAGAAACAAAAAACGGTATCCTCCAACTTGCTCAACCATGAGGTCTCCAAGTGCCAACTCTGTCCGTCGCCATCAGATGGGAGCCACATTCGGGCATGTGCCTCGGCCCGGAGGACAGACAGAGGGAAGGCGGGACGCGAAAGGAAACACAGCTTGCGTGGAAGAAGGACAAGGAACTTTCACGGGCTGGGTGGACCTGGAGAAAGTAGTTGTCTCTACTTACTATATAAGCCATGGCCCCTGGCCCAGGAAGCCATTAGAAGGAGAGGGGGCAGGCTGGTAAAGCACCCCCCCACACACACACACTCCCAGTCTTCAGAAGATGCAGGCCTTAGAAAAGAACTTCAAACAACAAGCTGGAAAAGACAATAGCTTCCACCTCCAGACAGTGAGAAATCACATTAGCCTAGGGACGGAGGGAGGCCACCCATGCTCAGTGCAGATAAGTGGGAACATTCTCTGTGTGGCCAATGGAAGACCTGCAGCTCCAGCTGCTCACAGAAGCCCTGGGTGGCCTCTTTTCCAGCAGCTCCAAATGGTTTCAGGGCTAAAGCCACTGCTGCTGGGTGGTACTCTTAAATGCAGAGACTGGAGGGAAGGGCTCACAGACTGGGGGGGGGGGGGCGGCACAGTGCCAGCCCCGCCCCCCAAGACCCATCTAGGTGTGACCGTGCCAGGGCTTTAGGAAATCCCAGAGGTTTCAGGGATGACTCCACTAAAGTAGCCAAGCCTGTTACTGACCATCCCTCAGTAGTGAGAGCCTGGGCCAGTCAGATTGTAAAGCTGCAGAGACTCCCTATTCCTAGGCTCTTGAGGGCAAGAGCGTAATTATTGCCACTGGGTAGGGGAGGCAATCAAAACTTGGAAGGAAGCATCCTTGCCCATTCTACCCAAAGGCCCTGCAAGAATTCCCTGTGTAAGACCAGTCAGACCTGAATTAAAATTATACTCGCAACCCAAGTTTGTAAAACTTTGTTAACTGATCTGTAAGTGAATTTTTAAAAGAATTATAGCAACGGGGTACCAGGGGCTGGGAGCCACCTAGGTGAGTGACTGTATCTACTCTCCTTCTGGCAGTCATCTTTTGCAAAGAAGTGGCCAAGTAAAATGCTCACTTCAACAGGGGTTGGGTTTCTTCCATTTGCTTACTTGTGTGATTGAGGTGGGGTGGGGTGCTGGATGGGGGTTCCGTTTTTACGAGACAGGGTTTTTATGAGTAGCCCAGACTGCTTTCAAACTCAAGGATCTCCAGCCCTCCACCGCTGAGACCATTGGTACACATAACCCTGCCTGGTGCATTTTATAATACCTCTATCATTTCACTTTCTTTCAGGTGGCATCATTTAGTGGTATCTTGTCTATAGTTAATACACACATGGAATGCTGGACAGATAAGCAAGCTGTGGATTCTCAGGCTAAATCTCATATACTTGCATACAGTCCTCAGAACCAAGCCACCCTTTTACTGATTAAACATGGCATGTTAGCTATTTTTAAGACTATACATTTTTATATATGTACACACAAAAAGGCATACTTATTAGCATGTGTGCAACAAAAGAGACGGAATCTCAGGGGAAACACGGAGATAGAATAATTAGTATCATATGGCCACAGAGATGGTTCAGCAGGTTTAGGTGCTTGCCACCAATCCTGGTAACCTTAGTTCAATCCCTTGGACCTACATAATGTAAGGAGAGAACTGACTCCTACAAAATGTACTGTGATTTCCAAATGGGAGCTAGGGCAGGCACATACATGCATGTGAGTGCGCATGCACAAAATACATCAAACGTAATAAGAAATTTTCAAGAAAAATAAGCATTCTACCTGCAGTGCTGGGCACAGCGGTAAAAATTCATGCAACCCTAAAATGGACGGAGGTGTTAAAATTAAATGTAAGTCATCTGTCATCAAGATCTCTGGAATGGAGGTTGAAAGACTCTTCTTGCCTTGATTTGCTCGGGAGCCTTCATCAGTTTGGGCTTTGCCTCCGCTGTAACATCTGCAAAATGGAGATAACACTTCCTGCTACCTACCTCAGAGAGCCGTGAGAAGATTAGATACCGACAGAAAATCCTCAAAGCCCTTCGAGTTTCTCATAAATAGGAGACATGCGATGTAATAAAATACCAGCACTCTCTACAAGAGTCTGAAAGACTTGCAGCTGCAGAAACAGGAAACATATGCCAGCCAGCTATGCAAGAGGGTATACCCCTGGAGGCACAGCTCTGGCCATCAGGGAGAGGCAGGCGACTCTGTCCCCAGCTCCTAGGGACTATATGGGGAAAAAACTCAGAAATCCACATCCACTCAGACAAAACAAAACACACAGGGGGAAAAAAAGAAAAGAAAAGAAAAGAAAAGAAAAGAAAAGAAAAGAAAAACAGTCCTGTTTCAACACACCACAAAAATCCTCAGAGATGAAATTCCTAATTCTTGCTTAACTCTAGATGGTCCAGAAGATAAGTGACATTACCCTGGTAGTTCTCTGGGCTTAGAAAAGTCTTTTAGAAAAGGAAGTTGGTGCTGTGGGGTTAGTGGTACCAGTTACTTTTGCCTCCTTGCTACAGGCAAATCCCAAGGAGAAGCAACCTTAGGAAAGGCAGGTTTATGACTAGCAGAGGAGGTTTAGGGGACCCAATCCATCACTGTGCCCTGGAGGAGGGAGAGAGACTGAGGCAGTGGGCACATTCCCCCAGCAGTCTGAGGAACTGGTAGGGCAAGAGGGAGGAGAGAAAAGCAGACAAACAGTCAAAAGTTGGGGAGAGGGAGGGCCTGCCTGTCACTCCTGAGACATTCCACCACCACCCACTCCCTCAACAAAGGCTTCCCCTCCTAAAGGTCCCACATCCTCCATCAGTTTGGGCCAAGTCTTTAAACACATGAGCCCGGGGCGGAGAAGCATATGATAGCCAAACCACAACAAACGGCAAGGGTAATAGTCACCCCCACACACGGTGAAAAGACATAAAGTATAGAAGACATTTAATTTTAGTCAATCTATATTGGAAACAAACTCTGTGGTTGTTGTAGTCAGCTTACCTGTGGGTCTAGAAAGAGATCAGAAGGAAAATGTTAAATATACATCTCTCTTAAGATATCCAGAGCTATTGAAACCTTATATTTTGATCAATTAATTAAAAACATTATGGATTAACACTACAGAAAAAAAATTTATTAGGAGCTATGTGTCAGGCTAAGATAAAAAAAACATTAAATAATACCCAAGTCCTTGTTCTCATTAAACTTGAAGCCTAGCAAATGCTCTGACAAACTAAAATATTAATACAATCTGGTAGGGTTTTTGAGGCGAGTCTGAACACAAAGCTGGGGGTGAATAGAGGGAGGTAGTCTTGACAATGCTCAGAAAGGGAGTGGGGCCGAGAACAACATCAGAGCGTCTGAAGCTCGCAAAGGAACAGTATTTCACTAACACACAAAGAAAAGGCAATCCCACACGTCATGACACGTGTCGTTTACATACAGACCCAGTCAAAGGAAACAATGGAGTCAGCTGGGGAGGCCTTCACTGCCAGGTCCTTGTAGGAAATGGAATACCACATGATGAGATTTGTGAAAGAATTAAAACACACACGAGCGCGCGCACGCACACACACACACACA
Organism: Microtus ochrogaster; assembly: GCF_000317375.1. Taxonomy (NCBI): domain Eukaryota; kingdom Metazoa; phylum Chordata; class Mammalia; order Rodentia; family Cricetidae; genus Microtus; species Microtus ochrogaster. The sequence goes on from NC_022018.1 coordinate 34,256,065, forward strand.
CACACACAACACAAATGCAGGCATGAGCATGTGCATGCTCACGTGCACAAGTGTAAACACACCCAATGCAATCTAAAGAGAAGTTGCTGGTAACGCTGGGACAATTATTTAGTTTATAAAACCATGTTTTGCCCTCTGACGTGAGCTTTCTGCTCCTCTTGGATGCTCTGCTCCTGGCCATTCGCTGACTCCTGATTAAACAGACCACGCCCTTTGGCTTCTCTGGCTCCCTTCCCACCTCATCTCTGACTACAGAATGCCTTCGCAATGTGGTCCCTTCCAAACTGATGTTGGTCTCAGGCCAGAGGCCACTGCTTCCTCCTCTCATCCTGCCACCTCTGCCAGTATTTTCCATGCACGCGGAAGTCAAAAGACAACACACAAAAGTCCATTTTCTCCTTCCACCATGTTGGCCCTAACTCAGGGAATCAGAGCATCCATCTCTCCAGACCTGAAATGTGACTTTTTGGTGAAGACTTTGTGGATGTGATGTATATGGCCATCCTGAGATGGGGAGATGGTTCTGGGTTATCCCATAAGGATACTTTTTAAGAGGAAGTTATCAGGTGATCAAATTGAACACAGTCAATATGACCAAAGAGGAGAGAGAATTTGAAAGGATTCAGCTGCAAGCTAAGCATTACCTGTTTCCAATAGAGTCTGAAGGAGACAAGGAAAGGGCTCTTGTCTAGGACACCTGGAGATAAGTAATTCAGCATCGTAAACTTGGTCTTGAGTCAAACCTACATTAATTTATTGTATAGCTACAAAAATAAACATGAAAACTATCAAAGAGGCATCTCCTAAGTGATGTTGGGGACCACCATCAACAATCACCAGTCTTGCGCAGATGGAAAAAACATCAATTGTCAGTATGTTGAAGCTTAAGCTGAGACCAAACATAGTAGGTGATCAGATGGAAAATACATCAATTGTCAGTACGTTGAAGCTTAAGCTGAGACCAAACATAGTAGGTGATCAATTCTGAGGGACAAGAATTCAAGTGAAAACCCGAAAGTCTAACACAAGATGCATGGAAGAGTGCTGACCTTGGGCCACAGTAAAACAGCACAGAAAAGACCTGGATCTGAGTAGCATTGGGGACAAAAGAGACACACAGAAACAGAAAAGTCAACATGGGCCCACAAGATGACTGGTATAGACTAGTCACTTCATTTAGAGTGCTCATTGGCTAGGAGCAGAGGTGACAAGAGACATGGAATATATTTACACGGATCCGTCTCCACAGAGTCAGCTCAGGATCTACACTGGGGCTAGATCATCAAATCAGAGATACCAAAAGACACATGAATGGAACTATTCAAGAAACAAGTCACATGGGCAAATAAATGCTAAGAAAGTTGGCATATGCTTTTAGATAACAACTGAGCAAATATGGTAAGACCTGTTTCCCAAGGGTGGCAGCAGTAAGGGGCATCAATCACAGAAGATGAGAGAGCCAACTGAGATGAACAAGTCAGCAAAGGGCCCGTGATGAGGAACAAACAGAAAAAAATGGAAACGGGGAGATGGATTAGGGAAGTGTTTGGAGGACACAGCAAATTATGAATGGGGAATAAACAACGAATGGAATCTGAATCAGGAGACATCTGTTGCCAACAGTCTTTGAAATACTGAGCTCAAATGAAAAGGATGCAGGATAACAAAGAGAACGAGTTTGTCTCTTACTATGCTGATCTGAGTGTGTAGACAGGAGTGACAGAGGCAGTACGTTGGGATCTGAAATTCTGCAGAGTGTCAGAATGCTGAACCACTTCTCTCATCATCTTCCCTCTGGTGCATCACTATGAAAGGGGCCTGAATGCTTAATAGCCTCAAAACACAATGCTTAGGCTATCCTTAAATTATGTGTAAACACCCACACCTAAGGAAAACTCCACATCTTCTCCACTATCAAACAGACACACTAGAAATTTCTGAGAGGGAATCTCAGTGGGTGGAATGCTTGCCCTAACATGCATGAAGGTCTGGGTCTGAACACCAGCACTGTATCAATGGTGCATGGACAAGCCTGCAATTACAACTTTTGGGGGGCGAGGGGAGGAGGTCAGAAGTTCACAGTCATCTTCAGCTAGTAAGCAAAAGACAAGCCTGGGGGCATGAAAACCTCTCTCAAAGAAACAAAATGAAATAAAGGTGTATTTCAGAAAAAGAAAAGGAAGAAACATTTCATTGGGTGGATAGGTGGGGGCATTGCACCATCGAGCATGTCCCTTCTTCTTCAGTTAGGTTTGAGGACATCTGATGGGTGGGACAATGGACAAGTAACAAGGTTTTTACTGCTGTCCCCAGGAAATGACTTGGTAGTGAAAAAAGCATCATAGTTGTGGAATCTCACAAAGGACAGCAAGATAGTTGGGACTGGGGCAGTGATCACAGGTCCCTAAAGGAGACAATAAAAGCCGTGTGTTCATGAGCCTGGATGACTAGGATCAGAGAAAAATTAATAAAGACACATTGATCCGAGAAAGGGGACGTGTTAATCATCCTCTTTTATTCTAATCACCATGTGCTAATCATCGTTCACACCCCAATGACAGTTAATCTTGTCAATCATGTCAACTTGCCTGGATTTAAAATCACCCTGGCCTTGTCTCGGACAGCATTTCTAGAGACTTTAACAGTGCATGGATAACAGAACTTGGCCTCCGCCTTGCAGAGGATGCTGTGTCTGGATTACGCCCTTGGGGAGTTATAAAATACACAGGTGAGAGTTCCGTAGCCATCCAAGGCAAGAATGAGAGACTGAGAGTACAGTGTTAGGAGTCCTTCGCCGGAAATCCAGGTGAGAGGCAGATAGAGATGATTGTGCTGAGGAGTGGAGATGCCTAAGTGGAAAGATGAAGGCAATGGCAAAGGATTGGAATAAAATAAAGAAGAGTGGGGTGAGGTGGAAGGAAGGAGGAAGGGGAGAAGAAGGGAGGGAGGAAGCAGCAAAGAAAGGGCGAAGGACAAGAGGAAGGAAGGGAAGAAAGGGGAGCAAAAGGGAAATGGAAAAAAATGAAAGAGGGAAAAGAAAAGAATGAAATAAGAAAGGTTAATTTGGGGGGCTGGAGAGATGGCTCAGAGGTTAAGAGCATTGCCTGCTCTTCCAAAGGTCCTGAGTTCAATTCCCAGCAACCACATGGTGGCTCACAACCATCTGTAATGGGGTTTGGTGCCCTCTTCTGGCCTACAGCATACACACAGACAGAATAACGAGTACATAATAAATAAATAAATATTTAAAAAAAAATCTTTAAAAAAAAAAAAAAAGAAAGGTTAATTTGGGAAACAAGGTTCCTGAAGGCCTTTCAACTTTGGGCAAGGATGGCGAAACATTCCTTGAAAAGACTGAGGCCAAGTGTGAGCAGGTAGACTAACAGTGAGTTAGAAGCCATTAATCCAGACAAAATAGAAAGAGTAAGCTGGTACACCTGGAGAACTCATTTAGAGAAAGAATTCAGGGCCTAGGAGCTAAGAAGGTTTGCAGATTTCTCAACCATACATCTTAGCTTTTGATTGTAGTGGTACACTATCGGGAAATTTTCTAAACTTAACAACTTGGACATATTTCAGAGATGAGATTAGACTTACACAGGAATAATAGTTCTTAACATAATCCAAAAAACAAACATCCAGATAGCAAAAGCCATCTAAAAATGTCCAATTGTCAATTTCAAGGTCACTCATGGCAGTAAATAGTTCTGTAGAATCTGACTACATACATAAATTATGGTTAACTAATAAGATGGTTTTAATGACTTAACATTATGTCCAAAATATAAAGCCTCAATGGGTCTATAAAACCTGAAGTTTTAGCTTCTCGCTGACAACCATAATAACAAAGACAGCATCCATGCTCATAGTAGACCAGAAACATACTCACTACATGTCTGTATGCCAAAGAGCCTTACAGATATTCTGGCACTAGGAAAACCAACCAAGCAATCTCCTTGCTAGTCTTTGAGCATCTAGTAGATAATCTGAAGCCAGAAGGGTCTCTAAGACCACACAGACAGACTGGAGCTTGGCAATAATTGATGATCAATGACATGGATTCTGGAAACATCTCCAAACAACTTACAATTGGGTCCTTCAGTTGGCACTGAAGATGTCTCAGTGACTAGATTATAAGCAAAAGATTGCAATGTCCTCCTGACTGGTTCCTATATGGCTCTCCAGATAACTGATTAGCATTACAGAGGAAAAATGAAACCGCTGTTTAAAGAAATCCAACCTGAAAATAATGGTTTGATGCTTTTCACTAACTTATTTGGTAAAATTAACTTTAATATTTTTAGTTTACCTAGTCCTGTTTTAAATTATTAAATATTTACACACACAAACACACAGAGTGTATCAGTCAGTATCATCATCCAATTTGATTTTACAAAAAGATAAAGCAAGGCTAAGTTAAGTCATCCAGGGTTACACTCTCAGAACAAGGCAGGGCCAGGATCTGGATCCAAGTAGTATCACTGCGGTAACTCACACTCAATCTGCTGCTATCCATACTGGTTCTCAAATACATGTCCTAACACAACACTTATTTCTTAAGAAGTAAACTATTGTTAAAGACAGTAAACACTGTCTATGACATAAGTGATTTTTGATTATTTTGAAAATCTCCAAGAGGACCAGACACAAACAAACCCAAAGAGAAAAGCTACACACATGACTTTCTGGGGATTGCTTAAAAAGGGATACCATTTAGATATATAAAAAAGATGCTGACCATGTAGGGTGACCAAGGAGACAGAATGAGCACAAGGAAGGAAGGAAGGAAGGAAGGAAGGAAGGAAGGAAGGAAGGAAGGAAGGAAGGAAGAGAAAAACTGGATAAAGCCACTCCCAAATAACTTAGTTTTTAAATGATCCTTCTGAAACTCATGGTTGTCTACTTAAAAAAAAATGTATAATAACTTCTAGGAACTGGAGATTTAAATTGAAGTTTACCATCCTAATTTTTTTCTCCCATTCCCCCTAATTTTGTTCTGAATCTAAGTTTCAAGGAATTACAGAAGTTTGGCACATGAACTTTGGCAAGTATGACACCATTTTTAAAACATTTTAATGTTTCACAGTTTACAGGGCTAGCCACTGAGTAGGACTGTTTCGGAGCTTTCCCTCCAGTGGCTGGCGCAGTCCCTTGCAGCCATATGAGAGCAAAGCAGCGGGAAGGAAGCTTCCTGTGATTATTCCACGTCCTAAGACCAATGTGTGTGATGTCTTCAGGACTAGGGTCTTCCTTTCAAGTTTTGGTGGACAATCATGAGCAAAGGCAATAGTTTGTACTGTTTGGGGTTTTCTCTGGGACTCGAGGAGAGACATCACACAGTGGCATTGCGCTTTTTATAACAACCTACAGCTTCTGAGATGATTATAACCACCTAGACAGGGTAACTTAAATTCGGCTTTTTACATGAGTATGATGACCTTTGTTGGTTTGGGACAGATGAAGAAACTCTTCTTTTGCTGGGTCCCTGGCTAAGGAGGAAGGTCAACTGGTTGCTTCTAGGCCTTTCTGAGCTAGCAGGTTTTCACCCCGGTATCTGACCCCCAAGTCTTTATTGGTAAATAGAGCAATTGAGACTTACTTAAAAACTACATTTGGCTGCAGAGACAGAGGCATTTCCAGCTGGATGCAGAAGTTCCCTTTGGCCTTGGCCTAAGCAGCGGGGCAGCAGTCTGCAGTTGAAAGAGTAAGATTCAGGTACAGCCACTGGGCTGACAATAGAACAATAAAGACTTATTCCATAGCAGAAAACACACACTTGATACTGCAAATCTGTCCAAGAACTCATGGTTGAGGAGTTCATAAGCCCCAGGGGTAAACCTATTATTGCTAAATGAACATGGCAGCAAGCTATTCTTTAAACTTTTATCTCTCTCTACCCATAGGTTAGTGCAGCCCTCAGACCCCACCAGATAAGTTTTTTGAAGTAGATGATTGATGGAGAAACTGACAAATGGTCAAAGTACAGAGACTACGTGAGTGTGAAGTGACCAGTCACAACTGGGACATGTGTATCACATCACCTCCCCAAGCTCCAGCAACCATTGAGAAAGAAGGGACAAATTATAGGAGGCAGAGGTTAGGAAGAACGTGAGCAAAGCACTGACTTCTGGACGTGGAAGAACCTCTGTACCTAAGAACTAAAAGTAGCCATGCTTGCCTCCGTAAGATCCAGTCAGAGTAGCAAGGGGTTCATGAGCCCTTACCTCTGCCCGTGGAGTTGTGGAGAGTTGCTAAGTCTGGAGGGGAAAGAGCCGGTTTTCTTTAATGATAGGTTGGCTATGTTCCAGTGGATGACCCCACACCCAGAAGTATAATGACAGCTCAAATTGGAGTTGAGTAGGTTATTAAATTTAAAGCAAAAGAAAACAGAGGTGTGGGGGAGATAGGAAGGCAAGGGAAAATCCGGAAAAGTTAAAGGGAGGATTTAAGGTAAATATGATTTTTAAATTATATAGAATTATCAGAGAATAGAAATATTTTTAAATTAATGCATGTATATATATATATATATATATATATATATATTATAAATTCTAAAATTCAGTTAAAACATAGTTGATCTCTCCCCCCAAAACAAATTTTAACCAATATTTTTAAGGTTTTAACCTATATTTGTAAGAATGAATTAGAACTAAAGAAATTTATAACTAACAATCAGTTCATTGACTACTGAGTCTCATAGAAATTCTCTAGATCTGTTCTGTTAGCTAATTTTAACTAGGACATATTCCTATGACTTTCATCTCATGATGTAGAGAAGGAAGTGATCTTATACACAGACACGGAGAAGCAGCGAACGCAACTGAGCATCTACTGAAACCAGTCCTATTTTCCACCCAATTTCTTTCGAATGTGGGAAGAGGAAGAAGTAATTTTTAGGTTCAAATGCCCGTGATCTTTGATGACCCAAAAGCAGAGCACATAAAATAGAAGTAGCAGGCACACCACATGGTTCTGCCCGAACAAACTGCCAGAATGGGCTTTCAGAGGCAGGATAGCAGAAACAAATTCAAAGTCTTGTCCACATCTACCAGTGTGGCAGGACCCTGCCTTGTTCCACCATGCCCTTATGGGCTACACTAGGTCCCAGTAAACCCTTCCTTCAGTACTATGGCATGATTAAGAATACTGCAGGAAATGTGGGTGGCTATGGAATGTTCTCTACCTTGCCAAATATCATCCACAGTAACATTCTCCAAAGAATCCCTATTAAGATAGACAACACAGGTATAAACGTGTGTAAAGTCTAAAAATAGAGAAAAGAAATAAAGACAGGCTGAGAAATAGAAGATGAAGAAGGGTGAATGAGCCAAAAGGACTCAAGTCATGAAGGATGAGAGAAAGCATTCCTCTTCTAATTTCAAGTCATAGCTGTGAGTTGGTGTTTTCCTCCTGCTCCTGCTCCTCCTCCTTATGCTCCTCCTCCTTGTAGATCTGTGAATTTAACTATCTTTATACTGAAATAACAAGAATCATTGCACTGCAAAATTTTCCAGTACGTATTGGTCCTTGGAGACCATGATCATGAAAGTTAGGTTTGCTTTTTAATATAATTGCCATTGTCAATACGAATTAGTGGCCACTGAATATGCTTGCCACAGAGACCTACATGGAAACAGTGATTTTGAAGAAAATGGTTTTTGTTTTTGTTTTTTTTTTTTGTTCTAGGGGATGGTACTGTAGCCTCAATTTTTTTCCCTTTTATCTTATGTCACAACTATATCAAACCTTCCTACTATAGTGCTATTTAACACATAAAATGTATTGCTATATACAAAGTGTGGTTTTAATAAGTCGAGGAATATACAAATATATTTGATCAGTATGATCAAAAAGGAAAAAACCTTCAACCTCAATATCGTGAATAAAAAACAGAGGCCAGCAGCTCTGTTTAGTTTTGTTTGATTTTTTGGCTCTGTTTTTTTTTTAAGTTAGTTTCTATCAACAACTTCAAGGTGACACAAACGTTTTAGACTCCTCTGTATTTTAAGGCTGCAGACCTAGACCTGTGGGGATCCAAAGCTGGACTCTGACAGTGATGGAAAACATCCCTTAAGCCATACTTTCATCTTCTTCCAAAATGTCACTTCCTGCCTCCCTTTACACAGCACAGTGTCGGCCTGGATTCTCCAGTCACCAATGCAGAGAAAGCTAGAACCCTGGGAGCTGTTCATGTGTATTCTGGGATGGGAAAATTCCATGTTGTAGCGATAGAGAGGACACAAACCAGCACCAGGCATGGATGTGGAGCATATACATGCAGGCAAAACACCCATGCACATATCATAGATAATTTCGTTTAAATTAAAAACCAATCACAATGAAAACAATGACCTAACAGCCTTGGCTGGGAACGAGGCTCAGTTGGCAAAGTGCTAGCCCAGCACTTATCAAGGCCTGAGCTCTGGTCCAAAGCACAGCATGTAATCGGCCACGTAGTAGCCTGTAATCGCAGCACTCTGGAGAGGGAGGATCAAAAGTTCAAGGTCATCTTTAGTTAAACAGTGACTTTAAGGCCAGTCTAGTCTACAAGAAACCCTACCTCAAAGAATGAAAAAAAATAGCAATCTTACTCCAAATTATGCTTAATGTTATTAAAAGACATACACTCATCATTTGGTTCTCTTGTACACTGTAGCTTTATATATCATAATGTTCCTAATGCAGAAAATCTTGCCTCTAGTCAAGGTCACCTTCTATCCGTTTAAACAACATGTATTCCACTGTTTCCTGCACTTCTTTCTCTTTTTTTTTTCTTCTTTCTTTCTTTTGGATTTTTGAGACAGGGTTTCTCTGTGAAACAATCCTGGCTGTCCTGGAACTCACTCTGTATACTAGGCTGGCCTTGAACTCACAGAGATCCACCTGCCTCCGTCTCCCAAATGCCAAGTGCTGGGATTAAAGGGGGGACTTTTCTTCTTGAATGTCTACTCTCAACCATTTTATTCAGTTTCATCCCTCAGTCACGGGAATGAAATTCCACCTTCCTGTGAAACCTCCACGGAAGTCGTCCTTTCCTTCCCTTGAATACATCCCCCACATAAAACCATGGTAGCAAGGGTGCAGGGAGGGTCACAGGACCCCACCCACAGTTCCAGTCAGAAATCCATCCTGTGCCCTTCCCCACTTGCAAGTGATTCTGGGAGGTGCTGCAGTATATAGGAAGTGGGAGGTTGCCTGAAGGTAGACTCTTTGATGATGGGATGAAACTTTGCAGTGATCCATCTGTTTGGGGGTCATCCTCATTCCTGGGAGTACCCTCTTCCCTACACTTTGTAAGGAAATACAAGTAAATAAATAAAATGCAAACAAAGCATGCTGGAGCAGGGACTCACCCACGACCTGTCTGGTAAGTAACCTGTTCCTAACCTATGGGCTGTGATCTCAGATAGGATCACATAATTAATATGAGGGTCATGAAAAATCTGGGAGCAGCAAAAGTTTTCTGAATATGCAACAGCCAAAAATGAACACAGACTCAAATACATGGCAAATCCAAGTGTTTCTAGTAATACGGTGCAGCACAGGACTTCACTGTGATCTCTGCTCTGAATCCACAAAGGTTCACTCTGCATTGTGCACGCCACACACAACAAAAGCTACCTGAAACACCTCAGCCCAGGTTCCAGAGAGCTGCACGTTATGAACTGTGGTGTTTTTTCCACTGTACGTACAAAGCTTCCTACTCTTGTAGAAACAAAATGGCTTATTTTTTTGAAAAGGCTTTAATATCTTTCTATTGTCATTTCTCAGCATATAAAGTAAGCACCAAACTAATATCTCTTTGGATTTGATGATGCTAGAACATTTGATTTTAATGATTGATATTTGTGGGCTAGGAGTGCATGCTTCTTTCCCAGAGGACCCAAGTTCAATTTCCAGCACACATCAGGCAGCCCACAACTGCCTATAACTCCAGCTCCAGGGGAACCAACACTTTCTCACAGATATACATACAGGTATGCAAACCACTGGTGCTCATAAAACAAAAAATAAGTTAATTTTTATAAAAAGAAGCATCCAATGATACTTCCCCAGCAAAACATGGCAGCCACTATATGGAATAGCTTCCTATGGAGGAAACAGCATTCAATACTGGTGAAAAATCAGTGTCTGAAACTACATGCATCCACAGAAAAAGAGCAACCAATGTGAACTCACTGCACAGGGGCCTAGACACAATAGAAGCTGTTTGCTACATGATTCTATAATTAGAATTACCATCTAGTGACACAGCAGCATCCAAATCTGTTTTTGCAAGACACTTGCGGAAACTCATGAAAACACTTGAACAAGTTTCCCAGGTTCAAATGCCAGCTGTGCTTCTTACAAGGGTATGTGCCTTCTTCCTAACCAATTCCTTCCCAGAGCTCCCTAAGTGTCCCCATTTGACAAGTGAGGATAAAGTAATGGCTATTCAATCAGGATGGTGGAAAGTTGGTAGATAATAACCAGAAAGTCCTTTCAACCTAGATGAGAGAGCAGGAAGCCCTGGGTCCTTACGAATGCTGTTGTATCTCTGTGGTCTAAGGGAAAGACTCATCCTGAATGCTATAGGTGCAATACAGAATTGCCGCGACCTCCACTGGTCTCTCATGAATGCTGCTTTGTGGCCTTGCATTGAAACGAGAATGGAGAAGGCTTGATGGGTGAGTTCATTTGAAGTAAATACTAGCAGGCACTAAATCCCATCTGTCTCCTGCAGGGAAATGAAATGACAACTTTAGAGAAGCAATAACTATTGCTAGGAAAGCCAGTAAACAATCTAATTTTTGATTTTCATATTGACATATCTGTGGCATTGTGGGCAGGTGTGACATTGTCACTTACTGGCATAGGTTCTCGGTCCTTTAATCTGCATGTGTTTTAACACTTTTATATAGGATCCAGAGGTCACTCTACCGACAATCACTTTGAGCATAAAACACATGATGTCTTTTTCTACTTCCCAAGTTAAAAAAGAAAGAATTCACACAAGATAAACCCAAGTTCATGCTGTACAAAAAAAAAAAAGAAACAAAACACTTTCTGTCTTATTACACATTTTAAAAATCTCTCTTAAAATAATACATTCATTGAAAAGTTATTTCATTGTCAAATAAATGTAAATTAATTCAACAAAAGGCGTCATTTAAGGAAAGGTCGGAAGGTCCATCCTACTTTCTGTAGGATTCCCTACTTTCTGTAATATTTCTGAAATATTATGTGTTCTTTCCTTCCAGTCTCTTTCTTGCTCTTTATGATTCATATTCACGCATACTTTATAATTCATCCGTGTCTTGTGTTTTCTGTGTGTCTTCTGAAATAAAATAGCTCCACTTTTATCATTTTCACTGAGCAGAATTGATGTGCACATATTAATTGAACATATTAATGGTCAGTGCTGTTGATCAAGTAGTGAAAAATAACAAGCCACGCCACCTTCATGTGCTTTGGTCCTTCAGGAAGGGTGGAGATGTTGGTGGCTGATGACAATGTCACATTGAAGCGACAGAGTGTGTGCTGCAAACTTAATCCTGCTTCCAGTCAAGGTGCTCAAGTCACTGCTGTCCAAGAGAGCCCAGGCCCCTTCTTCAGTGAAGACATGAGACCAAGTTTCCATTGCTGTATTCTTCTGCCACACAGCAGTGGGAAGGAGAATGGGCATGTATAAATGGTTTTATAACACATCACATCCTGAAAGGGCTCTTGCTATCTGTGTAATGTGTAAAATACACGTTCTCATATATGTAATAAAATGTGCATGCATACAGCCACATAGAGAAACATAAACAATTATATATTCAATAAAATTTAGTGTGGAACCTATTATTTTGTAAAGAGAATGAAATTTTCAACTTTGATTTTGCTCTGATTAATACACTCTATCAAGAAAATGGCTAAATCGTGCAGGGAAGGTTTTGCCCAGCATATTGAAACGTGTTTCCTCGCATGTTATCATTGTTTTGTTTTTTTCTAGACAAGAATATTGACCAATAAGTCAACTTCAACCTATTTTTATATTTAAAGGCCGTAACATTTTTGTCTTCCATTAAACTAAAAGGGATCTTCAGAGCATTTAGTTTAAGTTCTTTTTCTGAAAGTGCAAGTTGAACTTAGATACTTGGGGACATTAGTCCCTTAATGTGAATTTGGCATAAAGCTGGCTCTTTGGATACAGAAAAACAGTGCAGACAGGCAAGATGGTTCAATAGGGAAAGGCCCTTGCTGCCAAGCTCAACAGATCCCTAGTACCCACACTGTGGAAGAGAAGTAACTCCCACATGTTGTCCTATGTTCTCCACATGGGCCTGTGCTGCACACACATACACACACACACACACACACACACACACACACACACATACACGTAGGACTATCTTGACATTTAAGCATTTGAGTTTGACAGTAGTCTTGGGTACTTGTGATGTGGGATTCTCCTCTGTATGCTGTGAATATATTTTATTACTGTTGTTTAATAAAGAAGCTGCTTTGGCCAATGGCAAGGCAGAATATAGGTAGGCAGGAAAACTATATTGAATGCAGGGAGAAAGAAGGTGGAGTCAGGAGACGCCATAAAGCTGAAGGAAGAAAGATGTCAGAATCTTATTGGTAAGCCACAGCCTCATGGCAATACACAGATTAACAAAAATGAGTAAATTTAAGATGTAAGAGCTAGCTAGAAATATGCCTGAGCTGTTGGCCAAATAGTGTTATAATTAATAAAGTTTCTGTGTAACTATTCAGGTGTGGGTAGCCAGGAAACCAAATGGCAGTCTCCAATTGCATATTCATATTAGTATTTAAGGAATGAAGGATTGGTCTCTTTCTACATGTCTAACTTCCTTATACACTAATCCTAGTTCACTCCACTTGCTGGCACAATCCCCACAGGTGGCTTGTGGACTCTCCAGTGACTCAGTGAATGGAACTTATCCCACTTCATCTTGCCTTGTCCAGGTCCCAATTTTCATGATGAATCACGTTATAAAATGCATTTGTGTTTTAAAGTAATGCAGAAAAAAAGACATTAAATCTTTTTGGATGGTTCTTCCATTGAGTCATAACCTACTCTAAAAGAAAGCTATATAGGCCACTTTGTGAAGTAGATCAAGATTGAGATAGAGTAAGGGTGGCATTTCTGAAATCACTTTCAGTTCCTTTTTATTTAGCCCAGCCATCACAAGACACATGTATCTTCATCCTTACGCACCTGACTCTTTCATCTTGGTCCCCTTCTATCCATTGGGCCTCCATGACCTCCCATTAATGCCTTCACCATGACTTTGCATTCTGTGCCACAGACCAGACCACCGTTTCCTAAATTCCAAAAATATACTACTGTTTACGCATTCTGGTTTACTACAGACTGGTTGTGATACCCAAGGGTCTGTATGTCAAGAATATGGTCTTCAATGTCCTATAGTAAAAGGTAGTAAGACCTTTACACATGAGGTCAAGTGGGAGGCCACTAGACCAGAAGCTGTCTGTCATGCTCTGACTTCTGAGTCTCCAAGAAATCTCTTTACCATGTCACCATGACACCATCTACCATGCAGCCCTCACCAGAGTCAATGCTATATTTTTTGAACCTCCCAAAAAAATGTAAACTAATTAAACCTTGTCTTTTCAAAGGACTCAGCATCAATCATTTTGCTATATTAACAGGGAGTAGGCATTCATACAATGTTGACTTAAACTACAAACACACATCATTATATAGATTATATCTCCAAAGCTCCTCAAGGATATCAAAATGAACAGGTCAAAACCCTTATGTCATACTCTGGGACAATGGCCTTACACCCTGTAAAGATTTGTCAGTTGTATTGTTTTAATAAAATGCTGATTGGCCAGTAGCTAGGCAGAAAGTGTAGGTGAGGCAACTAGAACAGGAGAATTCTGGGGAAGAAAAAATGACTCAGTCTGCATTCATCACCCAGATGAAGAGGAAGCAAGATGAGAACACCTAGCTGATAAAAGGTACCAAGCCATGTGGCTGACAAAGACAAGAATTATGAGTTAATGTAGGATGTAGAAGTTAATAAGAAGCCTGAGCTAATAGGCCAATCAGGTTATGATTAATGTAGACTTCTGTGTGTTTCTTTGGGATGGAATGGCTGCAGGACCCGGTGGGACAGAAACCTGTCAACAACATCAAGTGGAATGGCATTTATATGTAACTTATGTCCACCCTCATGTACACCTTATCTCATCTCTAGATTACTAATAACATGCAATACAATGTAAGAGTTATGTGGGTCATTGTCATACTGTCATTCCTAAGGAAGAAGGACAAGAGAAGAAATCTTCACAAATTCAGCATAGTCATGATTTTTTTTCTGTGTGTATTTTTTACCTATAGCTGGTTGAACATGCAGATCCTAAGCCTGTGACTATGAAGAGCTAACTTTATTAGGTTTTCAAAATTCATGCAAGCATAACTAGAAGTAAATTGCTTGAGCTTGGAATGCCTATACAACTGCAGAACCAGAATTTACATGAAAAATCCTATCACTGCTGACACAACTTAATAATACTGCCTGAACGGGACAGGTAAATATGGTGGCAAGGACTCAGGGCCAGGATTCTTTGTTAACTGGACCTGCTCGTACACATTTCAGAAAATGATGGTGCCTGCACAAATCTTTCTGGCTTGATTAACATACTCATTCACAAGCCAATCATTAGCCAGAAAAAAAAGATGATGACATGGGGATAAGTGGAAGTTCAAGCAAACACGCAGGCTGAAATTTCATGGTATGGGCATTATTATGAAATTATGATGTCAACAATGGAGGATGTGTTTGAAAACAAGAAGCTGACATGTTTTAGTAAACAAGTGATTATATGTTCTACAGTGAGACTACAAGTGCCCAGGCCACGCTCAGAACACATGCCTCCATCCCCTTCTGCCAGACCAGACCAGCTACCACCAGCAGAAGCCATACAGTACACCCATTCCTCTCATGGATCCACATCTTACCTTCCACCAACCGTCATCACTGAAATGGAAATTCCTGGGCAAGCCCACAGAATCTTTTATTCAGCGACCAAGTTTTTAATTATAAAATCCCAGGTACTATGGGAAAATGGCGGTAGAGAAAGGGAAGCAGGAGAAGCCAGGCAATTTGGCAGGGCAGGGAGAGGAGGAGTATGGGGTAAGCCATGAAAGGGGAGTTAAAGTGGCGTTTATTTAGAGACAGAGTTTTCTGAGAGATTGCTTAATTCTAACTGCTCAGTGAGTGACATAGTTTTCAGGTCTCGCACGGTAGCAATTTTGTTATGAATGCCATCCTCAAAGCAAGTAAATACTTACATATGCTCCAAGTCCACGTGCACAAACACCCATGAACATGTCCACACGCAAGGCCCCAAAACAGGTCAGGTCAGAAGCTTAACTCCAAAGTAGTAACTTGTCCCTATTCTTTTTCTATCTGCCTCTGGGGAAAAGCCCACATGAGGTATTAAAAGAAGAAGTTGCTCTGAAATAACAAATTTGTCTTCCATTATCTGTCACTGACGCTGCCCAGTCCCCAAAGGCAGAAAACAGCATTGGAGCTGGAGGGAGAGTAGAGATAAGTCTGGCCCTAGGAGGATACACACAATTGCTCTCAAAATGTTTTAACCTCAGGCCAACATAAAACAGCCATCTTCTCAACAAATTTGACTTACCCCTGTTTCTGGACATCTACAGGGTAAGATTGATTCTGCAACTCTGTACCTTTCAAGGAAACCAAAGTGCAACAAAATAATCATAATAAATGACAGCCCTGGCAACCGTTAGCAGCTCACACTGCTGTGCCAGGTACAGGAAACACACATTTTACCCAGGTTTTTCTTTTAAACTTCACAGCAATGAGGTACAGACTATTACCAGAAGTGATAGCATTGTCTATCACATTTTAAATATTTACGCACAGCCACTCCTATGTGTTTAAACATTAAAGCTGGAATCCTGAAAAAGTCATCAACATGCTTTGACACAGGAAGGCTCACTATGACATTACCCATTTATTCATCTGCAACTAACTTGTAAAATATTAAACACAAAAATCATCACTCATGACGCGGCTAAGAATGAAAAACAATTTTCTTTTAGTGCTTTGTTGGGGACTGAGGAGATGCCTCAGAGGGTAAGTGCACTGATTGCCCTTGCCGAGGACAGGGGTGGTGTGTATATGTGCGGGGGAGGCGGGGGGTTGATTCTGAAGATCCATCTGGAGGCTGCCAACCATCTGCAGGCACCAGGTGTGCATTCAGTGCACAAACATACATGCAGACCAAAATACCATATACACAAAAACAATAAAGTAAATATTTTTCAGGGCTGGGGAAAGGGATCAGTTGATAGAGTAGGGGTTTAGAACGCACCAAATCTGAGTTGAATCCACAGCATCCATGTTATAAAATAGAAGTTAAAGGGAAAACTGAGTATGGTGGTAAATGCTTATGATCACAATGCTGGGGAGGTAGAGAAAGGCAGAGGAGCCTAACAGGTGAGATGAAAGTCAAGGAGAGGCCATGTATCATCATAGGAGGTAATTGGCTGTCGTGAGGATGACACCCAAGGCTGTCTTTCAGTCATACATACACACGAACACCTGGACACAGACGGACATGCACATGCGCACAGTTTTACATGACTATAATGTCTATTAAATTATAGAGACTGATTTAGTGGCTCAGCATACAGTCTAAACCTTCAGAATTAAAATAATAAAAGTGTCTAGCAGCGGTAACTTAGCATGGCTACTACATTCATGGTTATTGATTTCAATTTGTATTAGTTTGTTAGGGTTGTTATAGTTGGGTTTCTGTACCAAAGCAACATGGGAAAGAAAGGGTTTATTTTAACTTACAAATCTCAGGTCATGGTCCATTCTCCCAGGAAATCAGGGCAGGAACTCAAGGCAGGAACCTAGAGGCAGGCACTGATGTGGAGACTACAGAGGAGCGTTACCAACTTCCTCCCCATGGCTCACGCAGCCGGCCCTCTTATACAGCTCAGGACCACCTGCCCAGTGGTAGCACCACCTCCAGTGGGCTGGGCCCACATCAATCATTAATCAAGAACATGCCCCCAAGCCTAACTTGCTTGCCCATAAGCCAGTCTGGAGAATCATGTTCTCAAAGGAGCATTCTTTCCAAATGGTTTGAGCTGTGAAGTTGATAAAAAAAAAATATATATATTAACCAGCACAGGTTGATATAAGAAAAGCCCATTCTGGGTGGCTTTGAAGAACAGGAATGTGTGGTTTCACAGCTCAGAAGGCTGGACATCTGGGGTCACCGTATGGGCAATGCTGGTTTCTCTGAGGTCTCACTGCTCTGCCCACAGCCCTCTCCTCACTGCCTCTTCCCAAGGTCATCACTCTGTTCGCACCATCCTTCAGCCTGACTCATTCCTCATAAGAACACTTGTCATGTTGGAATAGGGCTTCAGGGCAACTTACTTACCTTAAACTGTCCATGGTAACTTAATCACATTCACATTGTGTTGTGCTAGGATTTGAGACTCCCATATAGGAATGTTAGAAGATCACAGTTCAATCCAGAAGAGTCATCAATCGAACACCTCAGTTTAGAATAATACACAGCCACAGTAGCTCTGTGGCTCCACTCAGATCCGACCACCTCTCTGAGGGACAATCACACATCTGATTCTTTTCTTTTTGTCTGTTTTGAGACTCCGTCTCTCATTGCACCTCATGCTGGCCTAGAACTCCCTATGTGGCTCAGGTTAGTCTTGAACTCTTCTTGACTCAGCCTCTCAAATGCTGGAGTGACGGGTGTGCATCAGACAAAACACCCAGGCTTATCTTACATCGGTTGAGAATGTTACCAAATATATTTGCATGATTAGAAGGTATTATTTTATCCCTTACAAAAATCATTGAAAACAGTAAGTGTTCTTTTAAAGGAGAGCCTCAGCTTTAGCTCCTACAGATTTTTATGTATTGGGTGTACATTATCATTATTTCAAAACGCATTTGAATTTCTCTTTTGGTTTTTTTCTTTGACCTGTGGGTTATCTGAAAGTATGCTGTTTAATTTCCAAATGTTAGGGATTTTCTTCATGGCTTTCCATTATTAACTTCTAATTTGATTCTGCTATTGTTAGAGAAAACACTGCGCATGTTTGCAATTCCTTTTAAATTATAAAGACTTGGCTAATGGCTCAGCATATGGTCTTACATTTGGAATTAAAATAATAAAGTTGATAATGGCATAATTTAGCCCAACTACCTTCATGGTGGCTAAGTTGATTCAAAATATCAGTCATTTATAGTAGGCCTGAGTGAAGAAAGACAAACTAAAAAAAAAAATGTTTTTAATTAGGCGAAGGGTACATTACTTCTCATGGGAAAATGAATAAGCAATTTATTTTTAGGGACTTGAGTTTTCTTTTCACCCCAAGTGTTGACTGAAGGACAATGAAATAAATACACTCCGATGTTAAGAGCCACACCATCTTTTTAAACAAATGCTAATGACTTCCTTTACTTCTGGAAATGAAGGGACACAAGATAGTAAAAAAAATGAAGGAAGAAGAAGTTTAAAACTTATGCTGGGGAAACTGTACAGGACATCTGTACAAAGAAATTACTAGCAAAAGAGATCGTCTAGACACAAGATTTATTATGTTAAAAAGTTGTGTACAATAAAAATATAAACATTTTTGTCCAAACATTGTCTAATACACCACAGGAGAAACGAGCGTTTAAAACCCACTTTTCTATTCCAAAAATGGGCTATACCTTAAAAGTACTGAAAAATTCAAACAAAATAAATACTCAGCACTGACTATCTTACTTTCGGCGAAAACCATTGAGCTAAGCAAATTTCTTTCCAGTGCTGTTTAAACATGGGATTCCAAGGTAAACCTTATTTAGATGAGTTTCTAGTCAAGGCTTTGACCTACATAATATAATTTGTGTAAATCAAAAAGCCAAGCAATATCCTTGAAGGAAGGGGCTAAAAATGGTTTAAAATTTTTCAGCTCAGAGATAAACACGCACCAAAGAAACATAAATTTTCACAAATACTTGGCACCAACCAGCTCAGTAGAGAGGACAGTAAAGGCCTAACTTTTAGACTTTTAAAGTGTGGTTCTGTAAGTGTTGTGGAAGCTGTGTTTTCCAGTTTCCGCTGTAATCATCACAATTATTCAGGAGCTAATAGTCACTTCTTCATCTAAGGCTCCACAGATCCAGCCCCTGGTCTACGGCCTGCTAACAACAGGCTATGGCAAGATAGGAGCAGGCAATATACTGACTTGATTGCATTCCTACTGGAACAAACGCTACTTTGACAAACCTGGGTTAATGAAAATGTCCCTTTCCAAAGATGTTTTTGAGCAAGGCCTAAGTGGCTCATGCCTGTGATCCCAGCACTGAAGGAACCGAAGCAGAAGGATCACCAAGAGCTCAAGGCTGGCTTGAACTATACATTTGAGATCCTGTCTCTAGCAGCCAAGGCTTCTTTTGGACTTTCTTACAAAAATCCTGAACTCAAGCCAGAAAGCAACCTCGTCCACCAGGTCTACAACTGTACCTTTTTTAGACATTATATTAGATTTTCTTATACAGGTCCCTATTAAAATGGTTTCAATGCCAAACCAAGCTTTGGGAAACAGAGCACACTCTTTATCTAAGGCATTTTATGGCATCTGGCATTGGGATCGGTGTTGTAGTGAAAGGAAGAAAGTAGCTTGAAGCGCTTTTTCCTGGGAAGACGTTTTCTTTCTTTTCTTTCTGCTTTGTATGTGATGCTGGTGGGTGGAAGACGTGGCCTGCGGCATGCCAGGCGAACACCCTAGCACTGAACTATATATGCTCAAACCTCCAGAAATTAATCCTTACTACGGGAAAGAGGGGCAAAGCCTTCTGTTCTTACGGATCATGAAATATTATTACCGCAATTTTTATTTTCATAAAACTAAGTTTCAGAGCTTGCCTAAAGAAATTAACCCATCTTTATAACCAATTCCTGACAATGTGACAGAGGAGAATGGCTTTCTGTCAGGTGCCCCAGCCTTAGCAGTGGAAAACACTAGGCTTTGATGGATAAGTATGTAGGGGGGAAATGTATCAACCCATTTGTAAGAAACATGGCAAAATCTTCCAGCAATGACGAGAGGCAGCTCTTTGTTTCCCTGGGAAATTTCTTTGAATCTGAAGTGTAAATAGTATTCCTACACAGCAATCAGCTTATAATCATACAGCCTTATTAAAGTGATCCCCACCATGATAGTGTAAGTCGGAGGTCACTCCGCACAGTCATCTGGATGCCAGAAAATAAAGATTTAAAAGTCAAGCATCACTCTAAGTCACGCTGGAACAGAATAAGAGCTTAGAGTCTGCACCAAGAGGTCTAAATTCAAGTCCTGCTCATCTGCCCATCGTTCACAGGCTGCCCAAGACTCAGTTTCTCATCGCGAACCCTACCTTATCCAATAATTACGTTATATAAAATTAAGCATGTCAAACATCCAACATAAGACAAAAATATAGTATTTATTTACTAAATAGACATTTGTATTGGTACTATTATATTTATAATTAGGAAATAATTTCAAATTAGGCTATTTTGTTTATGTTAACATTGGAACTGCACAAAGTCAAAAACTCCATGTAAAGGCCTTTGAGCTTATTTTGGTTGTTTTTGTTCATTTGGTTTGCTTTTGCTTTTGTTTTACACAGAATCTCAATATGTAACTCTGGGTAGCCTAGAACTCACTATGTAGGCCAGGCTGGCCTCAAGTGGACTTTGAGCCTTTTAACACCAAATCAATTTCAACCTCCATCCTCCCAGTCCCAATGTGTGTGTGTGTGTGTGTGTGTGTGTGTTTGTGTGTTTCTGTCTGTCTGTCTCCAAGCTCTCATATAGTTGCTAACCTTGGACTCATTATGTAGCTAAAGATGACCTTGAACCTCTTATCTTGCCTGCACACATCTGAAGTGCTAAGATTATATATATATACATACTTGTGTGTGTGTGTGTGTGTGTGTGTGTGTGTGTGTGTGTGTGTGTGTGTGTACCTTCATGCTTGATTTACGAGATTCTGGTGGAAAAAAAAAATCCAAGACAGTTCGCATGCCAGACAAGTATTCTACAAACTGAGTTACATCTCCAACCCCCCAAATATCTCTTTAAATTTAGACTTTTCAACAATGAAGCATATAATTTTGCTATCCATAACAAAGTATTACAATATATTTAATAGCATACTGCCCTTTTATAAGGTTGGTTTTGTTTTCCCAGGGGGACTGAAAGCAACACTGTATTTTTAGATGCATTGATCACATATCAGAACACATTCTATGGTCTTTTCAACATGAAGCCTTTAGCCATGGTGATGTTACAAGGGCACACACAACCCATGCTGATTTCACAGTGTTCAGCGAAAATGAGAGGAGAGATCAAAACACACTGTGAATGCCACCTGGACCTGAAAGAGGTGGCTCCTGACCGTCCTTTGTCATAAATCCTGGTGGGAAAAGCAGATCTGGTACCAGAAGACTAAAGATAAAAAGAAAAAAGCTCCTGGTTTCAAAACAATAGCATGGAAGAACAGAAGTGGCGGGAGCATCCCACGTGACACCAGTGCTTTGACTGTTGGTCCTGGACATGATCCTGGAAGAGACTTGAGAGAGTGGGCCATGACAACACAGAAAGGCGAGGCTCCACGGGGACAAAGCAAACCCCATCTCCTCCTTTGACAAGGCTAACAGCCTGGCAGATTGAGGAACCACAGTGGACAGGATCTGTTTGGGCGAAAGTGGGGAGTCAGACAACGGCCCTCCTGATGACTTCAAGCTCGTGATGGAAAGGCATGGGCAGTGTTGTTAGGCTACGAAACAGGTGAACCAGACTGCCATCACCGTCTAGTCAGTGGCAGCCTACAGAAGGTCCCCAGAGGCAGAGTTTTGTTCTCCCTGCTTCTGCTCGATGAATGAATACTATTATATTGCAGACTGCCAAACAAAAACAAGTATTCATATGACAATTCGTTCCCAGACTTCCCCGTATACCTGCTCAGACAAGAATCTTCACAACAAAGCAAAAATGTGAGAATATTTTATTTCCATGAAACGTACTTTTTGGATTGATTTTGGGTGTGTATCCAGATGAGTCCCTACGTGCCTTGGTGCACTTGTGAAGGCCAGAGGAAGTCATTTCTCTCCTTCCATATCTGGGGCCTTAGAGAGGTTTGACCTTGGCAGGAAAATGTCTTGTCCTTCTGAGCGATCTTTCTGGCCCTTTAGTTCCCATCTTACAAAACAAACAAACAAACAAACAAACAAACAAACAAAAAGGAGCCTGAGACCTTGCTGCAGAGAAAAGACTCCTTGGATGTGACAAAGTCCCAAACCAGTAGAATTGTTATTTAACCTCGAGCCCCGACTCTTCTGACTCTTCAGCCACAACCCGGTGCAGGAAAAACTACAGATACACCAGTCACAGGGTAAAAGAAAACCAACATGAAGTAAGAGGCATTATCTGAGAAGTAACCTCAGTTAGGGGCCCAGCGCGCCCATAAAGAATCATTTTACCCACCAATGTCTTGAAACATACAGCTCACTATGATTTATGAGATGGTCTAGTCGAACCAAGCTGTGATATAGATTTAGAACAACATCAACAAAAAGATCACCTTCCTTCCCCTCAGTTGGTCGCAAGCCATCCTTTCTCACACCAGTGGTCCATTATCACATTACAAGGCTAAATGGTTTGGGCAGCACCTGATGAGAGCCTATGCTCCACAACCGTCCATGTAGCCACCGGCCACTGGGACAGATCTGCGGCTCTTGACACGCAGGATTTCAGGCCGTCGTTCACTTCAGTCACTGGCGCACTGGGTGGAAGTTCTCAGTCACGGCGAATGACCATCTGCGTGGTTCCCTCCTGGACTCACTGCAGGCTCCCAAAGCACAAAGGAAGCAGCTGCTGAAAGGTGGAGCCTTGTTTGGAGTTCAACATGGAGATTCCAGAGATACTTCTGACCCGGAGAACTGCGACTGATGGCACTGCCCCACGCTACCGACTCACTGGGGCCCTTCTTTATCTCTCGTGATGATTTCTGTGAGAGTGGCCTCTAGAGGCTCATATATTTCAATACTTGGTCTCCAATTGATGGAACTGTTTGCAAAAGATCAGGAGGATTCTGCCTTGTTGAAGAAGATACGTCACTGGGAGTAGGCTCTGAGATTTCAAAAGACTCCTACTAGTCTTGGTGTGTATCCTCTCTGTCTTTCTCTCTGTCTCTCTGTCTCTCTGTCTCTCTCTCTCTCTCTTTCTCTCTGTCTCTCTCAGTTGTAGATCAAGATGTAAGCACTCAGCTATATCTTCACTGCACCAACATGAACTCTAACCCTCTGAAACCATAAGCCAAATTAAGACCCTTCTTTTGTAAGCTGCCTTGGCCATGGCACTTTATCACCAATGGAAATGTAACTAAGACAGCCTTCTCGATGAAGTTCTAGCATTCATTCTATGTCCTGTTTCTCCACTAAGAAGCTGAGCTCAACCTGGGGTCTGGTGTTCCAGAAGGAGGGAGAATTATGGAGGACCCAGACAGCCAGAACTTGAAAATCCTCAGGAGGGGTCTTCTCCTTGTTCTCATCCTGACCGGGTGCCACCAGGCTTGGAGCTGTAAGATCCACGGCAAGAGATACCCCATCTAAAGCAACCAAAGCAGTGGCAGCCCACCGAAACAGCAAACCAGGGAAAGGATCTCCAAATAGCAAAGGAAATCCATATTTAAGCATATGCTCCGCTTCCTGTGCTGATGATACCCAAGGTTGTAGAAATGTGCATGCCCTCGGGCACTAAAACAGGATAACGGCTTCTGTGTCCAGACACCTTCTCTCCAACTACGTCACAGCCACTGCGGTTCTCCCTAAGAGCATCTCAGCATCAGGACCACTCTCCCCGTCCAATGTCGGCTTCGGCTTTTCTCATTGAAGACATTGCTTGCCTTGGTTTCTGACTCTTCTCACTCGCTCTCTGGTTTCCAGCCTCTGTGAGGGACACCAAAGCAAAACGCATTAGGTAAACAGGCTGCCAGGAAGGGGGCTGCGGGGAGGAGCTCCCTTAAATCAATACTACCCATTTGGGGAGTGAAGGGTTTGTGGTGTTTTTCCATGAGCTGCTGTCTGACAGCAGCTACTGGAGCAGTTCAAACACCTCCTGCTGGTGGCCTTGCTACAACCCCTGCCATCTGCACTGGAAGCACCAGGCACTGCGTCTGCTGCCAGCACAAATCTTTGGATTAATGAAACTCCCAACCAGAACAGCAGACATGCCACAGCGTTCTTCCCTTAATATGAATTCATTTCAGACCTTGAGTTTATGGCCTGTGTCTATTATTATTATTATTTTAATAGGGGACAAGAATGGAAGCTGAATTTTGCCTACCAAGAAAACATCATATCCAGACAGCAACTCGGGGGCAATGAGAGAAGGATTTCTGACTATGTCATCAAACAAGAAACCTCATAGGGACTCTGGGATTGATGTATTTTTTTCCACCGGAACCAAGAATGGGCAGGTTGTAGTCACTGGAAGGGAGAGAGTGGGCGGTGGGGGGGGGGGTGTTGGGAGAGATGGAGCTGGTGTCTTTCAAAACACTTAGAGAAATGGCGCTGGCTTGCGGAGTCACACGCTCAAATAAAGATTTTACAGCTTCAGTTGAATGTGGTAATGAGCAGGCGCGTTAAGCACCAAGCATCAGCACGCCCCACCAAGAGTTCTCCGAGCCATGGCACTGCTCTTGCTCCAGATGGCGTGGAAAATAATTCATAAATGACAAAAGTTCAATGAGTGGATGGCAGCTGTTCAGCCCCAGCTCTCTGGCCACCCACTTCAGGAGAACGGAGAGCTTTCAATCAACTCCTGCATCCCAGAGGGCCTTCCAACAGCATCAGAACATGTGTACAATATGTTCCCAGAAAGGAGCTGGCCAAATATGAAAGATTAGAAAATCAAGTGAAATAAGAATAGAAGTACATACTGTTTTCTCCCCAAATCCACAGTACCAAGCAGAAATTGAGAACAAAAGACTTCACAGTTTTGTCAACTAAACTTCCCATTGTCTTCTTATTTTGTGTTTTTGTTAGAAGTATCTAGAACTTTAGCAGTGTTACTTTAACAACAGATAATCAACATGTGCTGATTTTTC
Source organism: Microtus ochrogaster (assembly GCF_000317375.1). Lineage (NCBI taxonomy): Eukaryota > Metazoa > Chordata > Mammalia > Rodentia > Cricetidae > Microtus > Microtus ochrogaster. The sequence goes on from NC_022018.1 coordinate 34,281,251, forward strand.
TCATCTGGTTAATCAAATAAAGCGTAATATGAAATTATCTCTGCCTAATATTGGGTCAACCGCTTCTTTGAAACACAAAGGCGCTCATGTTTTTCATTTCAGTTTTGAGTTTCCAAGTTAAAATAAAATATTTAAGTGTCACTTTGGCCTGGGATGTAGCTTAGTTGGTAGAGTGCTTGCCAACATACATGAGCCCTGGATTCAATTCCCAGTGTCACATAAACCTAGCATGGTGGCACACACACGTAATCCTCACACTCTTGAGATGGAGTCAAGAAAATTAAAAGATCAGGGTCATCCTTGGGTATAGAGCAAGTTGGACGTTACTGGTCTACATTAAAATGTCTCAAAAGAAGAAAAAAATGACTCTAAAAAGTGCTGTCTTGCAAAATAATAAATCCCCTGCCCCTTGGGAAAAGTTGCTCAGTGGCTATTTAAGTTTTAAGGAATCATTTACACAACGACAGAGGTACTAACTTCTCTAACTAACTAGCTAACTGTACTAACTAAAGTTGCCAAACTATTTAAAAAGCACACTAGAGTATAAAACGAACGCAATCTAAACAATTTGCCAAATTTGGAAAAGCCAACTAACTATTAGCGTGGCAACTGCAGGAGGTCAGGTCATAATTAAAACTGTGAACACTCTTAGGCTAGGAAATATCACTGATGTCCATCTGCCAGACTCCCTCTTGGACCATTTTGACTGAATACTGAAGCTTTCTAGTTCTAGTCCTACTAGGGTTACTTGGGATAGATGCTAAACAGGAGCCTCAGATGGCATCCCTGGAGGCATGCACCCGCCCGGCTGCTGTTTTCATCTCTTCCATAAATAGACCTCAAAGGAAGGCTGCTGAGGCTCCAGGAGGTGACATGTTTATCATATGCCCAGGGTCTGCTAAGGAGCAAAAAGGCTTGCCTAGAACGGACCTGTAATCCCAGTTCTCCAGGGGCTGAGGTGGGAAGATTTTGAGTTTGAGACCAGACTGAGCTCCAGACTGGCCTGGACAAGTCCCTAAAATAACAAAATTAGATGCATATTAAAACCTGCACTCATAAGGCACAATTTTAAATTAGGATAGCTATAACCAAAAAGAGATTTTGATTTTATTTTTTAAATTTTGTGTGTGTGTGTGTGTGTGTGTGTGTGTGTTTGATTACAAGTCCCTGAAAGCCAGGGAACACATGTGGCGCCAGAGGACAACTTCCGGGGACTGGTTCAGTCCTTTTTACCTTTTTTGAGGAAGATCTGTCTTCTTCCTCTCACTTTGCACCCGCTAAGCTTCCAGATTTTCTTGCTTCGCCTCCCATATTGCTCTAAGACTAATGTCTATAGGGAAGAGTCAGTGCAACTAGTATGTTGTTGGTTCCAGGGAGGTTATGGGTCATCTGGCATGTGGAGCAAGCACTTTACCCACTAAGCTGTCTCCCAAGCTTCAGTTTAATGTTTGTTTCTGTTTTCACAAAACATTTTTAAAAATAACCAGCAAGAGTGGAAAACAAAACCGTCCTCCAGATTCACAGCGTCACGCATGTCCTTTTAATACCTTGGAGCCAGCAGCAGAGTTTGTAATTTTCTTTTACCATATCTCTATTTGTTCAGCAAAGAGTGGAAAGGAGGGGTGGGGGGAGTCTGGGCTTAGAGGCACCCAGATCTCAAAGAGCATAAATTATCTTGTACAATGTTTCAGCACATACATCCCCTAACTTCCTACTTGTTACTACTGATAACAAATCAGCATGTAGATCAGAGGAATTTTTTTTTTTTTTAAGGAATCATAGGTGTTTGGACATGTACCCAGAGCTTAGCAGCAGATAAAAGAAACTGGCAAGCTTAAAACTTATGCTAAAGATACTACAAGGATTAAATTTCATACCAAAGAAACTGTATTCATCATTGAGGAAAAAAAAAGCTGTAGTCAAACACATTATTCTAAACTTGGGACTGAATACACTCAATAATGCTTCCAGAAAACACTGTGCCATTGTCTCCGTTCTCTGCCTTAAGGAACTTGGACAGACAGCCACCAGACAGGCAGCTGAGTTCCCCATGGCTTTCAAGGGTGATTTTTCTATAGGACCATGCCCTGACTACAAAGAGACTTTATACAGCAATTCTGTAACTCAAGACGCCCTGAGTGTGCCCCCTGTACTAAATTAGTGTGAGCCTGAGGCTGCTTCTTACCAGATTCACTTGCCAAAGACAAAACAAAGCAAAACAGGGGTTCAGTGAGTATGTGCAACAAAATGAGAACTGGCTAGAATACAGGCTCAGAAGCAAAAGAAAATGGCAGCGATCACCACTATTGCACACGCACTAGAGCTTCCAAAGTGTGACATGCATACCGGGTTCTCATCTGACTCCCAAATGTGAGAGATCTATCCAAATAAACAGAATGAAACCGATCATCACTGTTCATCACAACTTTCTGTAATGGAGAACATGGTGCATAACTCAACTTCTCCACCTCGCTGTCCCAAGCATGTGGCTACTAGACATTTGAAATGGGACTCTGATAACTCTGAATTTTTATTCTATTGCCGATACGTTTCATTTCAAATTTAAAATGTCAGGTACCATTGGTAATTACCATATTGGGACAAATGGGCCCTAAAGATCTAAATCAGAATTGTTTCTAAACCATCATTAATGCTGAGGGTATAGCTAGAGCTCTTGCCTAGCATATACAAGGATTCTAGATTTGATCCAAAGTACCACATCCGATCACTAGTGGATCCTAATGGTTCAAAATCCTTTAAAATTCAAAGATTAAAAAAGAAATTTTGAATTGGAGTTATAACAAACCAAACACAGCGGGCCCTCAACACCATAAAGGCAGCTACAATGATATTACGTTCGACTATGAAATGTGCCCATTAGCTCATATTTTAACACTTCCTCCAACCTACAGCCTACCTGGAAAAAGTGAGCCAGAGCCATGTCCAGTACCAGCCTGAACTTCCCATTCTCTAACCAAGACTAACTTTTACATCTGCAAACCCCTGTGAACGCATCCATGCCTTCCCATCAAATTATGAGCTCAGATAAATCCTTCCTTCCCTAAGCTGCTTCTTTTGGGTTCATAACAGTGACAAGCAATAACCAAAACACACAATAAATGGTAACATGAGACATCAACTCAAAGGTATTTGTACTTTAAAATATTATATACATCATTTCATTTTCTCATAAATTGAGGTATTCTGCAGATGACATTAAGATCTAAAAAAGCAATAGTAAGGAATTGCTTGGAAAAAGGAATTGGGTTGCTTTGTGACTACTTAGGAGAAAAAACACGATTTAAAAATTTTTTTCGGGCTGGAGAGATGGCTCAATGGTTAAGAGCACTGGCTGTTCTTCCAGAGTAGCAGGGTTCAATTGCCAGCACCAACATAACAACTCATAACTGTCTGTAACTCCAGTTCCAGGCCATCTGATATCTTCATATCAATGCATGCAAAATAAATTGAATAGAGCTTTTAAAAAAAATTCATTTCACTCAGTTGGCATTGTCTGGCCTTCATTTTAAGAATGAGATGGTAGAAAGCACCTCTGTCTAGCACTTCACAATTTGCATTCTTGTACCTTGATAGACATAACAGTGAGATGATTCTGTCAGGTGTAAACAGTGTTTTCACACTTCCCACCAATGTGTGCCTTCGTTATTATTCAACGTTTAATTAAGTCACAACACCAGGAAACATCTGGTGGTAAACTTCAGCTCAGGCGCTGTTCATGTGAATGAGAGAGGGCTGGAGGCCAGAAGTAGGAGCTCAGACAGAAAGGATGGGACTGATAGAAGCAGACACAGAGGAAGCAACCCAGGATGGAGAGACAAACGGGCACAATTGGACTGGATGCCACTGCTCTCCTTTGTGTCATCATGAGGTCGAGTCTTGCTAAAGCTTAATCTCCTTCTCTGAAAGTAGGGCCAATCAAACTGACCTAACACTGAATCAGCCACAGAAGCAGTGTTCCGGGTACAGAACACAAACCATAAATAGGCGCGTTCCTGCCCTTGTTATGGTAGGATTGTCTTTAGTAACAACAAGTAATAGCAGTTTGAAGCAATCACTCTTACTTCCCAAGACTCTGCACAAGCAGGTCCTAGCCTATAATCCAGTCTGTAAAATCTTGATCACACAGAACAAGAGGGAGTCTTTGTTTGGTCTTGTGTGTTCACGGACACCGGGACATGGCTGTCTTGAACAATCACCCCAGCAGTCTTTCCAGTCACTAGAAACAGGCTCTTTCTGTTTCTTCACACACTGTCAGACATAGTTTTCTTTTGCAAGAGAGACTAATGAAACAAGAAGTGCAATTAAGTCATAAGTCCTTTTAAAAAAATAACAACAAGAAACAAACACACAACTAGCTACAAAGGCCTAATCCTAATCATCTAGTCTAATCCTTACTTTTGGGCTTTGAAGTCTCAGTGCTGAGGAGACAACATCATCTGCCCCAAATTTCTTAGAATTCTATTCCAAAGTTATTCCTGTGTTAGGACATGGCTTCAAAAGTCAACATCAATATTGACTCAGAACTCAGTAGTTCTGTGGCCCTCTCTGGCTTGCTGAAAATGATACTGAGTAAAATAATAAAAGTATAGCAAATTATGATATACACACAAAAATGCATAGCAAGCAGTCTCTTACGACCACATTTAGATTCAGGTTTTACTTAAGATGTAAGTAAGTGGTCCAGGTCAGTAATTTGTACTCATAAAATATGGAAAAAAATGGAAATCTTTGAGAAAAGTAAGTGCACATATGCACACACACACACACACACACACACACATACACACATACTCACACACACACACTGGGGGGGGAGGGGAAGAGGGAGAGAAATATGAATGTATGAAGATGTATACACTGTAGGATTAAAAATTAATTTAAACATTGAGGTTTTATTACTCCTTTTTCTCAGCAGATTACTGAGAAATTATATTCACTTGCCTCTCCTCGCACTCAGGAGAATTCTAAAACTCTATTTGACCTGCCCTGAAGCCAATATTCCTCCCACTGGCTGGTTTCTTTAAAAGGGCACAGAAGAAAGACAAGCTGTCCAAACGCAACAGCTTATTCCCAGATAAATATGAGTAATGAAAAATGGAGAAAACACAGAGCTAAAACACATTTCAGATATTATCAATATGTTAGTTTCTATTTCTCAATGCTTCCAATTACCTCAGCCAACTGAATTGGCTGGCCCTTCATCTCAGAGGGAAAAATTAAAAATAGGTTCACATAATGAATAACTATGGTATGCACTGGTAATGCACACGTCTGTGCCTTGACTCTTTTTCACCCCTTCCTGGGTACAAGGTTCCCAAGTGTTCAGGCTACATTAGAAACCTTGTTCTCATTTGCTGAGATCTTTCCCTGAACTTCAGACGTTATAGGTATCAGCCCAAAGACTCAAGCCGTATAATCAGATTTCTGTAACTGGTAGCTGCATGCAGTAGGCTTCTATATATCCTTGTAAATTAAGTGTTTTAGGCCACAAGATTTCTGATTGGGAAGAAGGGTGAAATAATAGAGGCAAACTCTCACTTCAACAGTATGAAAGCCAAAATCTGGGCAATAGTATCATATCAGCTATAACGGAGTAGGCAGTCCGTATACTTCAGCCTGCCAGCTAGCTAGAATTACCTGTTTCATGGGTCTGCGACATAGCTCAGCAAATAAATGTACTTGCAGCCAAGGCTGAAGACCTGAGTTTGATCCTCAAAACTCATGTGGTAGAAGAAAAAAAAAATGACTGCTACAAGTTATCCTCAAATGTAAACACAGAGAAAGAGAGAGAGAGAGAGAAAATAAATAAATGCAGAATTATAGGTGCCTAATATTTTACCTGATTTAATATTTTGTTTTTAAAACAAGTAAGCAAAATTTCTTTCTTTATGGTATTCTCAAACTTTATGATTTGGACAAGCATACTCTGCTAAGGAAGAGTAACACTGGAAGAGAGGAGGTCAAATAGAAAGATTCAATTCAGTCTCTGTGAGCCCCTATGAGCCCAGGTTAATTGACTGTGTGAGCCTTCCCGTGGAGTCCTTGACCCCTTGGCTCTCACAGGCCTTTCTCCTCCACCACACTCTGCATCTGTGTTACAGTTGTGTAGCTTGGTCCTCTTATGGAACTCATAACAGCAAGAACAGGAACTGTCTCTAGAAAAGGAAGGGATTGGGGGGGTTGGAGGAGAAATGAGGAGAGAGATTGGAAGAAGTGGATGGGGGTAGGCTGCAGCTGGAATGTAAAATAAATAGATGAATTAAAAAAAATAAAGACTCATAGGTAAAGATGGCATGTAAGAACAACAGCGGAGAAACTCCCTTGAGTAACCATAAATTACACTAAGAAAGGCAGCAGTGTGGGTTCAGCCTGGATCTTCATGGAGAAGTAGAGGAGATGTCAACAGTAGAACCACAGTTGCTGTGAAACATGGGACCTTGGTCCATGCACACCTTGGCCAGCGCAGAGGAATCATTTGGGAATCACGGCTCAACAAAGACAAGTCTAAAATATCGCGCTAAGAGCTGCCCAGCTTATCCTACAGAGGCTGGAGCGGCACTGGGAGCTTTCTGAGGAGCACCATGCTAGAGACAGATACAGACAGATTGGCAAGTTCAATAGACAGCAGCCCAAAAGCAGGGTGAAAGTAGAGCTTACAGGAGCATGGAGGTCAGGCTGGCCTGCAACATGGACTGACTCGGTGTGCTGCTTGCACTCTGGTTTAGGAAGCTGGATTTGAAATGAGAAACAGAAGCAAATGGTTACGTTTTATTCACTGAGTGGGAAACCTGGCCATGTGACAAAGCAGGTCTTCCAGTATTGCTCAGCTGGAGGAGGCGGCATGCCCAGAAAAGGCAGACTGGAAAGATGCAGGGCCAGGGATGCCCTTCAGCAAGGCTGAGTCAGTGCATACACAAAGCAGGCCTGAGTGCTCTAAAGACGATAAACAGGAGTCTGGGTCATGACCATGAACAGAGAGAAGGCTGAGGCACAAGCAGGGACTGGGATTCTGACTGAAGAAGAAGAAAAGAGAAAAATGGGATGGTTGTTAAAAGGAGGTGGGGGGCAAAGAAGTCCTTCCTGGTCTAACAAAAGAAAGTTCTGTTGTATGTACCTACATACAATATAGAAGATCCTGAGTAGAGAGAGGATAGGAAGTAGGTTGAAGGCATAAACCAGAAATTCTATAAACTCTCCCTAGTAACCCACTTCCTCTCACACGGATATTCCTCCCAAGGGTTCCACAACCTGCCAAAGCAGTGAGCAAGGGTTCCAACACATGAGCCTGTGGGGCACAGTTCATAGTCAAATCAGACTAGGCTTTCCTGTCTCCTTAGTTAAATCTTCATCCTTACAGGATTCTTCTCCTGATTTCTCGCTGCGACTGCAGGAGATGCTGAATGACCCAAGAGTTCACTGCCTGTGTAGAGATGAAAGCCGAGTTTAACTCGGAAGCCTCAGAAAGCTGTCTGAGGCCTCTTCGTTTATCTCAGACTGGGAGCAGCAAAGATTGGAAGCATAGTTATTAGACTTAGAGAGAGCTTACATTCTAGTGCAGCCATGAGGAAAATGACAAATTTTAAGTTAGGTAAGCCAAAGAGAGAGAGGAATGAAAACGGCAAAAATACACAGATGGAATGTTGAATAAGGAGTAGCAAGGCTAGGCAGACTATGTTTGATTTTGTAATTGGGGAATAGAAAATCTGGGATGGAATTTTTTTTTTGAGAAGTTCTAAGAACCAATAACAAGAAGGAGATGGCCTAGTTACTAGAAAACAAAGACATCAACATCCAACACACTCAAAAGGAAATGAGATTTGAGTTGAGCACCCATTGTTGTCCAGATGCAACATTGACCCCACACATTCATTCTCCCCTTGACTCTCAGAGGACTTCTTCAAGTTGTTTGGTCCTGTCTAAACTTGATGAATGTGAAGACAAAGGCAGGTTCATAAAAATGAAATGTTAATTGTCAATTTGATACAATCTGGAAGACCTGGAAGGTGGCCCTCTGGGCATGCCTATGGGGGATTATCTTGATTGCCATTTGCTGATGTGGGAAAACCCTCTCACTGTGCAGAGAGCATTCTCTGGATAGGAGATGCCAACCTGTAAATGGAGAAAGGAAACTGGGCAGCATAGGCATTCACTGTTCTCTTCTAAACATGGACATCAAGTGACCGGCTGCTTCAAGCTCAGGCCGTCCTGACTTTTCCACCATGATGGACGGTACTTTGAAATCTAAGCCAAAATAAATCTCCCCCCTGAAGTGCTTCCGTCAGCATATTTTATCCCAGTGACAGGAAAAGAAATTAGATATCACCCAAAGTGGACAGATAAATGAGCACAGTTAACAGAGAGTCAAGGCATGCTCCAACGAAGAGCGTGGAAGGATATCAATAGACTAGGGGCTACTGTAATGATGAGCGAGGCCTGCATCGAGAGACAGTGGTCAATGCTGTGTGCCAGCCATCTCAGTACTCAGAAGGTAGAGGCCAGAGAATCAAACGTTCAAGGTCATCCTTAGCTACAGAGGGAGTTCAAAGCCACTCTAGGCCACATGAGGCTTCCTCTCAAAAAAAAAAAAAGTATCAAGCTAGAAGGGGACGAGAACAGTAACCCAGAGAGACTAGTAATCAATACATGGGGGTTAGGCTGTGGGAGAACTTAGCCTCTAAATCTACAAATGTACTGCTAACAACTAACGGATCAGAAATCTAAAGGCTGTCTGGATTTGAGCCTTCGATAGTAGATGTGCTAGCCAATGAAGTAGTGTATGGGACACCTGGGTAGAGAAACTCTAACAGGTAGGTAGAAATGTGAACTTAAATTCAGACAGTTAAGAAGACACTGAGCCTTAGGTGACAGGAAAGCCTCGCTTGGCCATGTGTCGGCTGGGGGACATTTCTGTGTCATGCTATAAGGAAGTGTGATATCCGTGTTGGCTATTGGTGCAGACCAATATCTCTCTGACATTCAGGAGACACAACAAGCTTCTGCCACTGCTGCTACAAAAAGCACAGAATTGCCGGCACACATGTGAATTCACACACACACACACACACACACACACACACACACACACACACACACAAGAATTTAGCTTTAACTTAATAGCCCTTCTACACAGACATACTCTAAATGACAAGCAAAATGCCATGTTATTTAGATTCATACGCATAGTGTTAAAACGCTGTGAAATCATGTAGGCTTTGACTGTCTGATGTTATTCAATTGATGTCATTAAAACAGAAGAATTAGTCTTATAATTACTCCCTTATGGGTTTGACAGTCTGCCTAAAAAAAGGAAGAGTACTCATTCTCTGTCCCAAATTACCTTATCTAGGGGGGGAATTAGGTGGGTTAAAGACAGCGAAACCCATGTTCCCATAGCCCATGGGAAGGAAAGGAAGTGTGTCTCAGTGAGGGAGAACCACCCTAAAGTGACTGAGAGCTGCAGCCCGTCAGGCTCTCAAGGCTCGGTGACTCCACCGAGAGGATTGAAGGAGGATGGACAAAGCCTCTCTCCTTCCTGGGTGTGCTGGCCATGCTCAACACTCTGAGACCCCGTCAGTCAGCTCACATGTGATGTGTACATGGTTTAAAGTTTCCAGTGAGCACAGCCAGACTGTAGAGACATGCTGAAATATGACCTCAAATTCTGGTTCAAGCCATGAATGGGGGGCGGGGGTGCTCACTGGGAAGACGGCCCAGTCAGCAAAGCACTTGCTGCAAAGTATAGAGACCCCTCACCCCTCTAGATCCAGGCAACCAAGCTCCATCCTACAAGAGGAAAAAAAAAAAGCCCAAGATCCATCCACAAAATCCTACCAATCCCACCAATTCCAGGTCACCCTGGAAAGTTCTACTCCTACGAAAATCCATATACGGCCTTCCTGCTGAACAGTTCTTTTCTCTTCTCTTCCAAGCAGAGATAGCCCAACTCCCTAGGTTTTCCCCAGTCAATCTCTTGTGTGAGTTTCTTGTGTGGTATGACTTTGTTGCTGTGTTGTATGGTGTGACTATGGTATTCCTTGGGTCCTGACTGCCAGGTCCCTTTCCCTTCAGAGCTGTAACATTTACACCTAGGGCTGGATCTCCAGCACTCACAGAGCAAGCAGGTGAGGCGGGCCTTGTGCCTATATTACCAGGGTTCAAGATTCAGAGACAAGAGGATCTTGGACCATGCTGGCCAGCCAGGCTAGCTTAATCAGCAATCAGCAGCCCCAACCCCACCCCCTCCCCCGTTCAGTGAGAGATTTTTGCCTCAAAAAATAAGGTGCTGTACAGCAAAGGAGAAACCCAATCCTAAAGTCTGGCCCTGACAAACACATATACACACAACCAAATGCATACACAACAGAACATCACACACACACACACACACACACACACACACACACACCACCAATAAACCCTAGATAGAAGTCTTTTTCCTTTCTGTCTATGACGTTAGCAGGTCATTTTTTGTATGATCCTTAGAGAGGAAAGCATCTAATTTAACAGGAATCAAAAGCAAACCTTAGTATTAGTTACTGGGCTAAGGCCACACATTAAAGGCCAAGCTATTAGAGAGAAATAGTTCCTGGGGCACGGCTTGTTGGCAAAAGCCACTGACTGGGAATAGAAAACCAGATTTCAATTTGAGACTCTCTCGCAGTCTAAATGAATCTTAAATGAATCATTTTACCTAACTCAAGACAATTAGTGTTCTTACGTATGTTGAGGCATCTGGCATTATCCGTAAGATGTTTTCTAGAAGATGCGTGTGTTCTCGATGTTCACAGAAGAGCCAGGAGGAAAGCCGCTTGCCATTCAGACAAATCAAGCCAGGTCTCCCAGAGTCTACAAAAAGCACCTATGTATCAATAGGAAAAATATAAAATCTTTCAGTGGAAAAGCATAAAATAAATGTGAAGGGAAATTCACAGAAGAGAATAATTTTCAAAGGCAAAGTATAAAGACATATATACTCATCAATAATGAAAGAAAATAAAACAAATATATTCATCTTAGAAAGACGGGAAAGTAGAAAGCTTAATAATGCCACGTGCTGGTGGGGAAGTGGGTGCGGAACACTCATGCTGGTGGGGTCTCCCACGGACGAGAAGGAGTCTGAAAGTGGTTTACAAAAATCCCACTGAAAACATGTAAGCATGTGTCCATGCACCCTATGATACAGTAAATTTACTTGTTTGGATCCAAAATAACCTTCCCTTGGCATTTTCCAATAAGGTATGTGTCTACAGCAGTCATGTTTGTGACAAGATGGCATGAAGCCAATGTGACTCTTGAACTTGGGGGAGAACGTGCATAAAACATCAACCACATCATGAGCCCCTGAATGCAATGAAATTGATGTATACACAAGAAGGAGCAACAGAAAATGTAATGCCCAGGGGAGAAGACACAAAGGAATAAATGGGATCCATAACTCACATCAATTAAAAATGCAATTATAACAAAGGAACAACATGTTTTACAACGTGGACACTGACAAGTGTGAACACTTTGGACGGAGCCTGAACAAGGATGGCAGGAGGCGTGTACATACCAAAAAGGATGTAGACATGAGCAAGTGGAGCCCTATGAAAGCGTAAGTATCCATAGGTACGCACATAAGGATGACCATACACAATTTTTACCAGACAACACACTTTGGTCACACCAAAGGCACACTGGACTTCCATTTTATTTTTAGTGTTGATCTCTGGCAACTACAATGGCTGCAGATAACAACTTTCCTCCTAGAACCCCGAGGCAGACACTTAGGAGAGGTTTATAGTAGGTCCTGGTGATGGTTGGGAGTGTCGCACATTCCTTATCCACTAAGGGTCACAAACTCGGGATCCAGAGCCAAGAGCAAGCAGGCAAGAGAAGATGCCTTTCTTCTGTCAGCTCCTCCGGCGGGGGGTGGGGGGGGTAGCTTTTGACCTCACCAGATGAAGGCATTCAAGAGCACTGGCTCCATATCTGGCAGAGGCAGG
>NC_022018.1:34293358-34299920 GCF_000317375.1 Microtus ochrogaster
AGGCAAGGCAGGCTTTTCTGACCGCACTTCTGGTCAGTGAACTTTTCACCCCAACTTCAGTCCTGACTTGTCTGAGGCCAAAAATCAAAGCAGGAAGCAATGTGCCACTTGAGAATGCACACAGGGATATTTGAAAACAGAGGAACAACTTACAGCACCTTAGACCTAGCAAAGTCAGTTGTAGAACCATGAAGGCCAGTTTTTCTCTTTAACAAACCAGGAAGCTGGAAAGTAGGAGAGGATATGTGTTGAAAGACAGGCTGATTTCACTAGATTAGCACCCTGAGGGGAGACAGTAGAGTCTGTGTGGCCCTCACCAGCTTTTATTCAATACACAAAACACAAAGCACACTAAAATTTCTATCCCCAAATAAGTGAATACTGCCTTTCTCATGAGGGAACCTTTTGGCATCCTTAAGCCAATGGCTGAACCTTCAGAGAAAGTATTTAGCTATACACTAAACCCAAACTTTCTCAGAATTAAACACTTCTGGGCTAAAGGGCAGATGATACTCAACAAGACAGAGCTCTCTCCACGTTATGCATACATCCATGTGGAAAGGAAAGAAGGCGTGGCCTTCTAGTTCCACTTTATGGTTCTGTCTCCCCGCCATCACCAAGGCCGCCATGAACAGACAACAGTATTGCAACACCACCGCACTGTGGTGGCTACAGTTGGGACCTGGAGTATCCTCCACGGGCCTTTGTATTAAAGGTTTGGTCACCAACCTGTGAAACCAAAGGGAGGTGGTAGAACCTTTACAAGGTAAGGCCTATAAGGAAGAAGTTAGTCCACTGGAATGCCTGCCCTTGAAGGGGTACTGGGACCCCCAGCCACCAACCCATCTTATCTCTCTTCCCTTCCTGGCCATCATAGGGAGAAAAGGCCCCTTCTACCAGCCTCTAGCACCGTGGTACTCGGTCCCTTCTCGCACCATGATACACGCTGATGCTATGCGTCCAAAGCAGGGACAAGAGTCCATGAAGTGAGACCTCTGAGATTGGGAGCCTAGGCAAGTCTTTCCTCGGTATACACTGATTGCTTCAGACAGTGGCACAGCAATGGAAAGCGACAATCTCGTGTAAACCAGAGGATGGATTTTGTGCACGGAGACCAAACAGCCCACGGCAGCTGCCTAGGTTTGCCATGGGCATCTGCCAAGCCTATAATCAACACTGTACCTATAAAGCAGAATTGTTAGCTATTTAAAACAGGGGCTGATGATGAGTCAGCTTAGCAGGAGAAGGAGCTTAATGCCAAGCCTGGTGTGCTGAGTCTGATTCTGGGGACCACTTGGTGGAAGGAGAGCACCAACCCCTACAAGCAAATGTGTGTGCGTGCACACACACTAGATACGTAAACAAAGGCAATAACACATGGGGAGAAAGAGTTAACTATAACGAAAGCATGCCAGGTCCCCCAGAATCCATACCACGCAAGGCATCTAGAAGACAAGTCAACTGTGTGAAGGAGGAGTAGCAGCATTGGGTCTACCAGGTAGGAAGAGGGTGGAGAAGAGGCGGCTGTTCAGGGATAACAGAGACAGGCAGGTGACCATAGGTACATTCACAGTATTTTCTAATCCAGTTGCTGAGTGAGTGAGGAGAGCGTTACATGAAAACTGGATAAAGTTTATACCTAATTAAAGCCCAAATTACCTTAAAAGTGGGTTTTTTTTTTTAAATGTTAGGAATGGAGTTTTAAAGGTTGTATTGTATTGTTTTTCTTTGGATAGGAATGTGTATGGTGTACATATTTAAAAAATACTTCTCAGTTACTTGCAGGGTCTAAATACCACAAGAAGTCAAATAATACTGGCTCCTTGCCATCTTCACTCAGTGTCAAAAGACTTTTATTAAGTACACAGTATCACAGAGTATCACACTCTATCTTCCACACAAAGCTACATGTTCAAATTTTCTTCCTAGTTTTTCTATCATATTTATATATAAAACCAAAAATATATAGCTGCCAGTCATATCTAAACTCAACATGAGTTTAAAATACGTAGCTGACTTGAATGAATATTTCATAAGAAAACTCTCATATTCATCATGAAGTTATTGAGCTATTTTCTCAAGTATTGATCGAGGACAATTTTAAAACCACTAGCATTTGTTCAATGCCATATGTCATTAAATTTATTTATATCAAAACACTCTACAAGGAAAAGTAATATATTTATTTTATATAGAAAGAAAGATTCTTAAGGACTAATTTGCCAAAAATGACAATTCTGCCACACTGTGCCACTACATTAAAAGCATCCACCGCCTTCCAGTTAGATGATAATGATAACATAGCCACTGTAAGCATGTCTGCACATTCTTTTTTTTTTTTTCAGTATTCATTCCTGGCTCCTATTTAAAGCTAGAGTTTGTTACCAAAGCTGAAGAAAAATCTTAGAGGAATGAGAGAAATGCGAGCGGAATTCCAGGCAGCAATGCAGGCATGCTCAAGTGCGAAACAGGAGAGGAACATCTGCCAAGTTCATCTCGGCCCCGCCTGATACTATCTCACTGATCTGAGTCCAATCTCTCTCTCCCACTTGCTTCCCTTCTTCTCTCCCTCCCCCACTTCCTCTCTGCTCCAGAAGCATGTAAAAATCAGAGAGCAGTAGCTGGTGAAACTCCTGGAAAGACACCGAAAACATCATAGAGCAAGGAAGCGCTCTCTGGTAGCTTTATTTCAGGTAAGAGAAATTCTAAAACAAATGTTTACAGGATCATAAATAACAGGAAAAAAAATTACCCAAATACTGACTATCAGGTCAAATATTTGGGGGGGGGGGAGAATCACCAAAAGAGCTAATTTTAAAACATCACTGAATCCATATTTATACATAGGACATTATAATTTAGTATGAGTCAAATGTGACATTAGAGGCACTTTCTAATTTAATGTTATACTTTAGGTCTTTAATTATGTTTGATTCAGCATCCACCTTTGTTGTGAAGCACCAGTTCCTATCTATTCAACATGGATGTTAGCAAATCTACCTCCTAACACTTTAAGGACAGTGTCTGCACTCAGCATTATTTCTCAAGACCACAGACTTCATTCATGACACTGACCTTGACTCCCCTTCACATCTGGAAACTTTTTAGTCTAGCGTGTGTAACTGGCGTTATTTGTGAAACGTACCAGGGCTCTCAATCAGCCCTGCTTTTACCAGTCAAATAGGATGGCCTGGACATTCATCATCGGATGAGCGCAGGAAGAGAAGGTGCTGTATATCTACAGTGGAGTTTAATTCAGACAGCAAAATATGTTATTTGAAGGGAAAAATGGATGGAATTATAGATCATCATATTAAAGACACTAAGCCAGGCCAAGAAAGACAAACATTACCATGCTTCTCTTATGTGGAATCTGAGTTCCACATGCACACGCACACACACACACACACACACACACACACACACACACACACACACACACCAGTACATGCGACATGGAACTAGCAAAGGGACCTATTTGAGAAAGAGAAGGAGAGAAGTAGGATGTGGGAGGAAGAAAAGGAAGGCTCTGGGGAGTTAAAGTAACGATGGTCACTGGATTTTTCTTTTGTATATCTCCAAGGCTTTTTTTTTTCACAACATCTGCTAAAGTCTGAAACAGAACTCTCTTAGCATAACAGTAATGAGAACATGGTTTTCTAGAAGTCAGGCACACAAGCGAGTCATTCTGTTTCCGCTCCCTGACAAGAATGCGTCAGCTGAAGCATGTGTCTGAAGAACAGTGTCCTTCGACAGCTCCGGCACCGAAGTGAAACGGAGTCTATGAAGGCCGGACCTACAAGCTCCTCTAACATCTAAGGGAAAAAAGAAAGGAGACCAAAATAACTGCGTGAGGCATTGTGTTAAAGTGGGAGATGCCACAGGAAATATTTTAGGGCCCTCTCCAACAGCTTCACACCCTGGTGGAGGAGATAAAGTTAACAGACAATTAAAATTCAGTGCTAGGAGGGACGTCACAAGGATAAGCACAGGGCATGACGGCATGAAGGAAGCACAGGAGAGGGTGAGTCAGGGCGCTCAGGAGAGCTCACCAGGGGAAGTGCCCGACCTCCAAGACACACATGCTCTGTGTCTATTAGGATGGCCATAACAGTGACAGACAGCAGTGTCTGCTGAGAGGACAGAGAAAACGCTGAGTCCTCGGACATCCTAGGTGGGAAAAGAAACTGGTATGACCTTGGTTTTCCATAGCTGAGGAGATAGGCCAATCTGCAAAGTACTTGCTTTGCCAGTGTGAGGGCCCGAATTCAATCCACACAACACACATAAAGGCTGGTTACAATGGCATATGTGTATAGTCTCAGGGAAGCAGGAACGAATCAGTGGTTATGGCTCCTTTAGCCAGCCAGCCATTGAGCCTAACCCAGTAGTGTTCAACCTCTGGGCCACGACCCTTTTGGCCTATATCTACTATATATAACTAATATGAGTTATATATATATATGAGGCACACAAACTAATATGAGTGACAAATCTTTACAGGATACAGGAGCATTATCCCTCAGCACCTCAGGGCCCACAAAGTGCAAGAAAAGAACAGAATCCTTCAAGGATTCTGACGTCCACATGCACACAACGGCACATGCACATCCACACATACGTACACATCTACAGCATTCATGAATTAATACTACGTGCATACATAAATAATTAGGATGACTTTTATCAAAGAAAGAAAGAGGAAGGGGATGGGGGTACCAAAATGTGGGAAGACAGGACTTGAGATGTGGCTAGCTTGCCACTGATGACAAAGGCAGTGTGGGAGTTCTGGCCAGCTGCTGGAGCATGGGAAGGGAGCGAGAGGGAGAGGCTAGCTACAACTGCTTTTCTGGCTGACTGAGGGGCCCGATGAGAAAGGGTAGACAGCCTGAGCTGAATGCAGGAAGTTAAGAACAACCCCAGAGAAAAAAGGGAGAGAAAAAATAGAAAATAAAGCACGCTTGGAAACTTCTCACATCCACCCTTTACAAAAATGTTTTCCGTGCTGAACACTAGAGAACAATTTACTTGGGCACAAATTGATAAGGGGCGTCTTAGAAGAGACCCCACCCCGATTCAGTCCCTTGGATCCTTGAATTCTTAGGAGGTGAGCAAATCCAGACTCATTTCCTGTTGCTTTTTAAAGCAGTGTTTGCATTTTTCAATGTTTTCCTATAGTTTATCAGCTTCTTCAGGCCTGCAGTGGGCGGCCTCTTAAGTTTGTTTTCCTTCTGTAATATCATATTGCAAGCACTGTAAACATTGTAAGTGGATATGAAGATACTTACTATGAAGATTAAAACAATATTAAAGAGAAACTGTTCCCTACATTCATTGCAATGTATATTTCTCCCTCTCCTTTTGAATTTGTATTTCATCATGATTTTTATCAACATTAAGAAACCAGAACTCTGGCTGGGGGTGTAGCTCACCTGCTTAGCAAACAGGTAGGCCTAGGTCTGATTCACAGCACAGTATATGCACACCCAAAATGAATCTATTCAGTGGATTGTATGTATCCATATACGCATAGGTTCCTATGCTTCCAAAACTAGTAATACACATTTAAGTAACAGAAGAGGCTGTACCTTCATTGGGCAATGCTGACAGCAAGTCTGAGGCTGAAGAAGTCAGAGCAGCCACAGCCACGGCTTGAACTCAGTGAAGAATGGAAGGGGCTGCCCTGGATAGATCCACCTGTAAAGAAAAGCTGCCGTTTTATTATCGCCTGGAGTGTGTGTGTGTGGGGGGGGGGGTGTCTCAAAA
Organism: Microtus ochrogaster; assembly: GCF_000317375.1. Classification (NCBI taxonomy): domain Eukaryota; kingdom Metazoa; phylum Chordata; class Mammalia; order Rodentia; family Cricetidae; genus Microtus; species Microtus ochrogaster. The sequence continues at coordinate 34,299,125 of NC_022018.1, forward strand.
TTACAACTGAGTCACAGTCGTGTCCCACATCCATACACTGACCTTCTGAAGCTTTGGATAGTGTTTTATGCATCAAAATTCGAGAAGGAATTCATAATGTAATTTTTCTGATTTATTAAGTTGTGCCTAACCATACATGTATGGGTGTATGCATGTGTGTGTATGTGTGTGTATATGTGTGTGTATATATATGTATGTGTGTGTATATATGTGTGTATATGTGTATATATGTGTGTGTATATGTGTATATGTGTGTATATGTGTGTGCATATGTGTGTATATATATGTGTGTGTGTGTGTGTGTGTGTGTGTGTGTGTGTGTGTGTGTGTCTGTAGGACTTATCAAGCACTATCTGTACTTTCAGGCAGGTGATCTTGGATGAGGCCTCCATGGGTGAGGAGCCAGGAGTACAACAGGACTTCAAAATGTGATTTCCACACATTGGACATTAGCTAATATTTACAAGGCTTGTGTGAAAGAAATACCTTTCACAACTTCATTTCTTTCTTATTTCAATGCTACACCTATAGCCCCAGCAGTTAGAAGGCACAGGGTTGCAAGTTCAAAGACAACCTAGGCTACACCGGCAGACCTCCCATCTAAAATAAAAAAAATAAATAAGATAAAAACACCTGGTAAGTGATACAATGGGAATACTTCTGTACACAGGGAGATAAAGTGGGGATACACTTGTATACAGGGAGATACAGTGGGAATACGCTGTGCACAGGGAGACACAGTGGGAATATGCTGTACACAGGGAGATACAGTGGGAATATACTGTACACAGGGAGA
>NC_022018.1:34300567-34309687 GCF_000317375.1 Microtus ochrogaster
AGGGAGATACGGTGGGAATACGCTGTGCACAGGGAGACACAGTGGGAATATGCTGTGCACAGGGAGATACGGTGGGAATACGCTGTACACAGGGAGATACAGTGGGAATACGCTGTACACAGGGAGATACAGTGGGAATACGCTGTACACAGGGAGATACAGTGGGGATACACTTGCATACAGGGAGATACAGTGGGAATACGCTGTGCACAGGGAGATACGGTGGGAATACGCTGTGTACAGGGAGATACGGTGGGAATACGCTGTGTACAGGGAGATACAGTGGGAATACGCTTGCTTGTACACAGGGATTCTGGCTGAGGTCTGCATGTGTATTTTGACATCACTTGTAACATGGAATATGTGAGTAAATCTTGAAGCCAGCAGGTTCTGAAGAATCCTAAGTGCTTTATTCTCATTCTGCGGCATGTCACAAAGTACTCAAATGTGTCCCCAGATTTAGGATGCTGTCTAGTCAGAGTCATACAGTCAATGGAGAAAGAACCCTGGAGAGGAAACGCAGATGCTGAGGCAGAGTGTCACTTACTGTGTCCACATTGGGATGGTTCTGAAGCTACAATACCAGAGCCTCTAATGCCTGAGTTTCCTTAACTACGGGCACAAACGTGCTGAGGATCCAAAACCCCGCCTTGCTGGAAAAAGAAACACATATCCATATTTTTCTTCTTCCTAGTTAATCTTTCATGGCTCATTCTTGTAGGCTGTGGTTGAAATCTCACCTCCCACTGCCAATTGGTGTCTCCTTTCATTGTATACTTTGTTAATGCTTATATATCCTTGACAACTCAGCATTTATTAGGATGAGAGAGAATTCAATTTGTCCCTGCATATCTTCCTAAGAAAGGAGCAGAGAATAAATTAATAAAAACGCATAATGCTTAACGCTCTATGAAAGGGAAATGTGACGTGTCACTGTCTTGACTGGAGGACCCTGGGGACAGAAGCGACTGAAAAGTCAGAAATGTGATGGTGGAGTGGCAATCCCCCCCACAAAAGAAAAAAAAAACCTACAAAAACTGAATAAACCTTTTTGCAGATGTAGATCTCTACATGTAAGCTATAAAACTCTGGAGAGAAGGATGAGGAAGACAACAGAAGAAAAATGGCCTCCCATGCTGCTGACTTGGCAGAGGTGATGTTAGGAAAATGGCAATACTACTGAAAACGGTCTATAGCGTGATGCAATCGCCAAGCTGTTCCTCACATAACTGGAGAAGCGATACTGAGTTTCCTCCCCATGGAAGCACAGGAGACGTTAAGGTGATCCTGAGCAAAATGAACAGCATTCCAGGAACCACAACACCTGATTTCCAACGTTACTACACAACATAGCAACAACAACAATCCTGGCCCAGAAACAGATGCAGAAACTAGTGGGGTGGAACTGAGAATCCAGAGATACCCCCATGTACCTACAGCCATCTAACTTTTGAGAAAGGTGTAAAAGACTGTAACCTGGCTGGGAGGTGGTGGCACACGCCTTTAATCCTAGCGCTATGGAGGCAGAGGCGGATCTCTGTGAGCTAAAGGCAGGCCTGGTCTCCAAAAGCTAGCTCTAGGACAGGCTCCAAAGCTACAAAGAAACTCTGTCTTGAAAAAAAAAAAAGAAAAAAGAAAAAAGAAAAAACCGTACACTGGAGAAAAGAAAGCATCTCCAGCAAATGTTCCTGGGAGATCACAGATAATGTGTGCCAAAAAAAAAAAAAAAGAAAAAAAGAGAGAGAATCAATGCTCTCTGACCATATAAGAAATTAATTCAAAGTACATCAAAGACCTTACTGTATGACTTAAAATCCCAAAACTCCTAAAGGAAAACACCTCAAGATATGGCCAAAGGCAAGAAGCTTTGGAAAGAACTCCCATGCGTCAGGACATAATTGCAATAATTGATAAATAGCATCACATGCGACCAGAAAGGTGCAGTACTGGAAGTAAAACAAGTTAAGTGAAGAGGCTGTGTACAGACCGAGAACTTGCTTAGCTCTCCATCTGAAAGCTAAGTCAAGTCTAGACCAACTCTACTAAATAAGAAGGCAAATAAAATGAACAAGTTGTTAATAAATACATGAACTTAAAAAAAAAAGTTCAACATTCTTAGCCACTAAGAAAATGCAAATGAAATTTACATCGAGATTCCATCTCACCCTAGGTTGGCCTGCACTCAGAGAACTCTGCTTGTCTCTGCTTTTCCAAGTGATGGAACCAGGGGCATTAGCCACGAAGCCTGGCTTCTCAGGGTCATTGTTATTAACTCCAAACCTCTAAGCCACTCTTACAAGCAGATATGAGTATAGCATGAAGTCTGTTGGGGTCATTACTGGGAACACATGTTGAAATTCAACCCCACAGATGTGCCAGGATCCAGAGGTGGGGGTGTTGGGGAGTGATTAGATCATGAGGATGGTCCTCATGAATAGAACCCGTGCCATGGGCCCCTCCTCCTCTCTTATAACTACGTTTGGATACACGAACCTGACCATTTACAGGTGATGGGAGCATCTCTACCAGATGTAGACCATGTTGAACCTTCATCTTAGTCTTCTGGGCTACGGACGACTCAGATCTTCAGGTCTCTTGTCCGAAGCCTATGGCAGGTACTCCATTACAGCTTCCTGACTGACTCCAACAATGGAGCCCACTGCATGTTTGCAAGAAATGCTTAGGCATCATTTAATGTCTGATCTTTTGGGCTGCACTTCACGTAATCACTGAGAAGGATCCCAGTTTCTATCTCTCACAGACTCTGCAAACCACCAACTAGAACCTTTAACAAACTCTACCTCCAAAATATTGAAGACAGTCAATTTAGTCAAACATCATGTTATGAGAGGTAATTTCCATCATATAAAATGGCATATTTTGACACTTGGCCTCACAGAAGCTAGTTAAGAATGAAATTGGAGTAAAAGCTCAAAAAGAAAAAAAGGAGAAAGAAAAGAAAAAAATGAACACACAAAACAATTGTGTAGAAAAGAGGACACCAGGTGAGAAGGTTGAAAGACTTTAAATGGGTTAGGTGAAGAAGCAGGCTTCAGGCAGATCAAAAAGGTGGATCTGTCTTCATAAAATCATGGCTCCTGGTAATGAAGCTGTGTACTTAAAAGCTTAATTTTTAAAATATTTTTCTTCCCCCTTTTCAGTTATGTATGCGTGTGTGCATGTGTGTGTGCGTGCCTGTCTGTTTGTCTATCAGTCACGGAAATACCAGGTGCACTGTGGCTGTCTCCTTTACAGAAGAAAAACAAAGCTATTGTCACTCATGCGCTTTGGTCTAGCCTGTCAAGCAGGAACTAAAATCACTTAGAAAAAGAAAAAGGGTTGCACGGTTCATGTATCCTACCCACATGAACTGGATCAGCTTATAGGAGGGGCCAGAGACAAGGTACCCAAGGGAGTTGAGAAGGAAGGGACGTCCAGAGAAGCCTAGACCCTCTTGTCGGAGGCAGCCCACCCTCACCCACCCACCATCACCCACCCTTCCTCTGCAAAGTAAGACTTGGTGTGCTGTGAGAAACAGGAAGAGCTATGCCTTTCTCTCTATTAACGATTAAACTATATCCTGAAATTACCTCTTCACAAATACACATCTTCCATTGGTTTCTAAAGATGTCTCCATTTCTCCCCCCAAACACACCCCTACACACAAAAAAACAGCCCATCATTTTACTCCACTTCTAGGCCTCTGCTTTATGTAATCCAAAGGCACAAAGCCTGTAGAGCAAAAAATGGTTGGGTTATTTGGAAAGAGTGCATCAAATATTAGCTGAAAATTGGTTCTAAATGGGGCCACTTAAGCCTCCGTGGGAAGGAATTGCAGGGACTGAGGATTAGAAGCCAAAAAAGAAAATTGAGGACAAGAAAATGAGGACTGATGGGTTTAGCACTATTATCTCTGAGAATACTAAGGACATTCAGGCTTCGGGGGATGGGGGGGATGACATATGTGACCTCAAGGACACATCCAGACTGAGAAGTTGGCTTGGTGTGGCTTCCTGGAGGGGAGGAAGTGGGTACTGTCTTCTTCATGTCCAGATAGGTGAGGACGCATCAAAGAGTAGTTACGATTGCCTTCGAGCATGTTGGGGAGCTGAGAGCTACATCTCCCTAAAGGATAATCATTATGTAACTGTGAGAAAATGTTCCATCCTTAGTAGCTGAGGGTAGAAACACAGAAAAGAACCTAGAGGATTCTAGAAGCTTGCGAGGGAGACAGGACATTGAAAATGAAGTCTTTGCCTTCAGCCCCTGGCCCAGCACACTGAACAGTTAGCATTGAGCTAATAAGAAAACCCAAGGGAAACCTTCTAAACCCTGCCACACACTGACTGAAAGGTTCTAAGACCCCATAAATCTGGTTAGTGCTAACACTGGCTCTCCTGATTTGCTGAGAGATTCCTTTAGACAAGTGGTTCTCAGGCAGTTAATCTCAGGATACCTTCACTAAACTTAAAGATTACTGAGGAGTCCACTGAAATATTGGTCACAAGATTCATATGAAGTAATATTAGTTCTTAGAAATATCTAATACTTTTAATTCCTTTAAAAAAATAATGCACTGTGGGGCTATAGAGATGGCTCAGTGGTTAAGAGCACTGGCTGATCTTCCAGAGAACTACAGTTTGATTCTCAGCACCCTTAGGTCAGGGCACAACCATCTGCAACTCCAGTTCCCAGGGATTTAATGCCCTCTTCTGGTCCCCATGGGTATTGCATGCAAGTGGTACATAGACATACCTGCAGGAAAAACACCCATACATACAGAACAAAAATTTAAGATCTTTTCTTTAAAGTATCACCCACTACAAACAAAACTGATATTTTAGAATATTTTGCAAATGTAACAACAATCAGATTTTCTCAAAACACTTAGTAACAAAAATGGCATTGTTTTCTATTGGTGGAAAAAAATGTGTCTTGCTTAATAGAAAACAGCTTGGCTTTCCTACTGGCTATTATTAATCTGGCACTATATATTGCTCAGCAGAAGTGTATAAAAAAATCCATTCTCGTGTGATACAAACTTGCAAAATGAGAAATCAGGCAAAAAAAAAAGCACTTTCAGATATCTGAAGATATTCTCTGTTTGATACCATACTAAAACTGAAACTTTGGTGAATTGGTGGTTTCTAAGGAATTGGAGTACCCATCAACGAGCAGAGACACCTCCTCGCTCTGACAGACACTCATCTCCGAGTGCATCCATCCAATTTTTGACCCACATATAAAACATTTGTTTACATCCACGACATTCACAATCATTTACAAAATATAAAATCACTGAGTTATACAGTGGTTCCAGAAGCAAGAAGGAGATGGGCTAGGACAGACAGACAGACACCACTTGTTCATCTGTGTCTTCAAATGTCAGCTGGTAAGCCAGGGACCTTGCCATGCTCACTACCAGGCCCCCAGTGCCAACACACAAAGTCCACTGCCTGGATCCTTTCAAAGAAGCTCAAGAACTATTAGAATGACTTTTGCTTGTATATGAATGGTACTAACTACTCCACTGGCAGCCATGATGAATGTGTCCCACACTGAAGAAGAAAAAAAAAAGGAATATAAAACCTCTGATGGTATTCTAAAAGAAACAGATGAACTGAGTGTATGTAAAAATCAGCTTTAATTGAAGCCATTTAAGTCACAATCATAGATATCGTGAAAACCTGATGCCTTTTAAAAGTTCCAGTTTCAAAATCAAAGTCTATTTTTAATTCCCTGAAACGCAAAAAGCAGCCACAGGAGGACAAATTGTTGCTCTCACCAGGCTGTGATTGTAACAGAACCTGAAATGCAATTTGAGAAGAAATAAGTGAGTTTCCTCCAAATGCGCTAAAGATCAAAACTCTGACAACATTGGCAAGGACCGATACTCAATATAGTCACTACTATCAACAATCTATGTGTGCACACGAGAAAGAGAGGAGTCACGGGAACTCAGGGGAACAGGCCGAGGAAGAGCTCACCTGCCTCCATCACCGCTGCAGAAGCGGAGCCTCCTGCTCTTCTTGTGACCATGGCAGAGAAGTCAAGGCTGGCCTGAACAGTGGCCTGATATTTCAAAATTTCTGGTCCTATGCACCATACACCATGATTTTTTTTTTTCCTAGCACTGCTTGGAGAGTGTTTGCCTCCTTGATGAGCTCAAGTTACGGTGTGATACAATCGATTATCTGTTCAGAATGGCTCCCGCCGTGGGGTTATAAAAAATTGCAGGTGGCCTTGGTTACAAGGGAGCTATCTGTCATCCTGAACTATTGACATATTTTTATGTGGTATAGTCCCAAATCCCGCACTAAGTTTAGTTATTCATCCATGAAATCTAAAACTCAGAGTCCACCTCAGGGAAAAGGGGGGATTTAGACTAAAAGTTGAGTCCCTGGTCCCCTATCAACATCACATTTCAAAGCTAGATGGACGGGAAGAGCTAAAGTCCCTTAAGCCTCGCCATCCTAGAAAACGGCTGGTGTCCACTTCCATTCAACAGATAATTGTGGGAGCTATAAATCCCAGGGATTGAGGAAAGCTACTTAAGCTCATTCATAGCTTTAATTTATGATTGGCCAAGAACTAATAAATACTATAGTAAATATTTATTTTTCTCCAACAGTGTGCTTGTCACCAAGTTGCAGATAAAAATCAATTCCATCCTGGTCTCTGGAGCTTAAAGAAAATTAAGCGCAGGCTAACAACACTGCCGAATTAGAAGAGATAGCCAAATGACACACAATGCCCGGAGTACAAATCTCCCTCCAAAAACAGATAAAAATGCCACCCTGGGGTCTGTGACTTCCCCACCACACGAGTCTCTGAGGAGGGCTGCCTACTGGCTAATGACCGCAGGGTCATAACTTTTAAGTGCATCATGTTAGATTCTAGATGAGGCGGCAAATTGTTTTTATTGTCCTTTCTTTTCTTATTGCAAAACTTCTCAATCTACAACTGAATTAATGGATTCTGCTACCCAATGTTTCTTCCATAGCTCCACTTCCAACTTGCAATCTGGCCTTTTCTGGTCTGCTTTACCAAACCAGTAGTCATTCCCAAGGATTCTCTAACACCACACTCAACAAAGTAGATGGTGAGAGCAACAATTTGTCCTCCTGTAGCTGCTTTCCGCGTTTCAGGGAATTAAAAACAGACTTTGATTTTGAAACTGGAACTTCTAAAAGGCATCAGGTTTTCACGATATCTATGATTGTGACTTAAATGGCTTCAGTTAAAGCTGATTTTTACATACAGTCAGTTCACCCCTCATCCAGGCTCCTGTAAAGCTTATTGGTTCTCCAAGTTAGGCTCGGATGGAATAATCTCTTTGCTTTCTTGCTGGTGCCCTGTCTGAGTGAGGAGGTATTATTCATTTGTGCATCGCTAGAAAGCATCTAAACATGTTGACATCGCCTTTAACTCCAAGGAGGACTCACTGCGCATGCTCTGCCATGTCTTATTGACCTGGAAAAACAATTAGTTCTTTTCCTAATATAAAAAGTGAGTCACCTTCCCTTGGTGTGACCCCAATTGACCATCTTCTTCCTTATTCTGTAATTAGCTGGTCACCAAAGCCCCGATCGCAAATCAGACTTTGCAAATGGCTCTCCATCTCTCCCTCTTCTTCATAAATGTTTCCACGAGTATTCAGCTCCTTTTCTAGAGGTAAATTAATACAGACACGATGTACTCACTAAATAAAGCTGCAGAGAAGTCACTTGCAGAATTTCACTGAAATGTTTGACATCAGCTGTCTGCTGTAAAGCTTAAATACAATTATATACGTAAAACAGGTAAGCTGTGTCTCAAGTGCAAATACATGGCGTGGTTGAGGTGTTTCTATGATAACTATAGAAAAGATTTCCAAGAGCTCCGTGGGGAATTTCTAATAAACTAGGTTCCCCCCCAGGATAAGCGACAGTGTGACACTTCAGACTATTAGAATACGGCATGAAGAAACTGGAGCCCATCAGACGGAACTGAACTTTCAAGCCCTGCAACTTCTATTCTTATCAAACAGACAAGATTGGATGAGACCAGCCTTCCCACAAGAGCCTAGAATGACCAAGAAAGAAAACAATTGTTTAAAATAGCCCCTGCTTACAGGCACCAGAGGACGGTCAGGCTCCTTGACTTTAAGGTCAGTACTTTGGAGAGCTGACCTTCGACCTGTCTTTAACCCATTTGATGACTCCAACCCAGACAGCGGAAAACCTCAAAACTGAATAGGGCTTATTCCAGTCTCACAAAGCAAAATTCCAGTCTATACAGGCAAACCTTAAGAGTTCATGGCCTTCTAAGGGCAAGAGGCCCTGGTAACAACCCAGATTTTCAGCTGGATCCCAAGGGCCCAAGCTAGAAACTCATCCGGGTTCAGGAAAATTGAAGGGCAACTTGGGGACAGTTTAACCCCTGCCTGGATCAAAGTAACCCTCTCTAGAGGAAAGCAACATCAGCCACAGCTAAATATTATCTCTGTGTTTTTAGTAATAATTCCCAGTAGTCATGAGAATTAACTATGCTTACAAAAATAAGAACAAGCCAAAAATCTAGAGAAAAGTTAGAAACAGATCCATAGGGAATTGAGACACAGTAGTTAATAAAGAAGAACTTTAGAGTCACAGTGACTAATGTTTCATAATCAAACAGTAAACTAGAAATTATGTAGTATAAGAGAATCAGAGGCACATTCTGTGATTTTAAATATAACCAGTGGTATGAGCATACTCAAAAGATGAGGATCACTGAATATCATGAACAGAGGGAGGTTTTAGTGGGTAAAAACCAGTGCCACCAAGAGCCACCAAGCCTGAAGACCTGAGACCAAGTTCTGGCATCCTCGGGGTAGAAGGAGAGAACCTATTTCCACAGCTTGTCCTCTGATTGCTACATGCACACCTTGTCACGGGCACCACGGTACACACACCACCCATTCATGTAAGCATACAGACACACACACACACACACACACACACACACACACCATGCACACCGTGTCACGGGCACCACGGTACATATACCACCTATTCATAAAAGCATACAGACACACACCATGCACACCATGTCACGGGTACCACAGTACACACACCACCCATTCATGTAAGCATACAG
>NC_022018.1:34309912-34310820 GCF_000317375.1 Microtus ochrogaster
CATACAGACACACACCATGCACACCATGTCACGGGTACCACAGTACACACACCACCCATTCATGTAAGCATACAGACACACACACACACACACACCATGCACACCATGTCACGGGCACCACAGTACACACAACATCCATTCATATAAACATTCAGACACACACACATGCCAACTCACCAATAATAATTAGCATTAAAATTTTAAGTCTGTCTTTCTTCAAACACTCATTTTAAGTGCCTTTATGAAACATTTAAGTAATTATACATTATGTGCTAATGTTTTCCTATGGCATCCCAGGGAGTGTGTTATGTCTTGGACCAGAAGGTGATCTTAACCAACATCTTTATATAATACTTGTATCTGGTTATCTTCTGTGCGGCACACACGTAAGTCCTGCTCTGTTTTGGCCTAAAAAGCTCACTGAGTGCCCAGGATTGTCGTTTTTTAAGTTGGACATCTTTAAACCTCATCAGGACGCCATGATATCTAGGTTGTGTCATTAGCTTATGCCACGTTGACAAGGCTCCACACATTAAAGGCTTTGCATAAACATTCACAGAATTAAACTCTTGCAGGAGGGAACAATGATCTCAAATCACAAGACATACTTTGATATAAAAAGAAACAGAAAATCTTCTAAGTTCCAGAAACAAAATTCATGACTATTAGGTTGGAGAGGTCTAGTGTATTATGAAATAAAACAATTTATTTAATAAGATCTTGAGACAGTTGGACTATGTTATGTAGATTTCATCTCACTCTTGATAGTCAGAACAGACTGGGCACGCGAGAGGCCATCTTTCTACCCACAGACATTACCATTGCCTGTACTGTTTAGAAATAGCCCAAATATCTTCTTGTTAGATCCCTGAGAGCCACATCTCCAGCCAAAGCTATATATATATATA
>NC_022018.1:34310920-34322227 GCF_000317375.1 Microtus ochrogaster
TATATATGGCTCTGAATGAAAAATCTCTTGGTCCTTCAGCATCCGAAACTCAGACTAGAGGCGAAGCTGACTCTCCTTGCAATCCGAGCTTGGAGACAGGGTTCCTCTTATCCACAGGTCTACCACTTGCTTCCAAACTAGTTTTAAATTTTCTCTATTTTTAAACGTTAAACCATATCCTCCTTCTCTAGTTTCTTGACTTAAGAGCAAGAGGATATCAGTCGAAAGTCACGCTACATCTCAGAATCCAGTTTAGCAAATTACTTATTCCCCCCCACCACCACTTTCTCTGTGTGTACCTGGATTCAGGGTTGTGTGCAAGTGTAAGGGTACACATGCCCATATGTGCACATCCCCGTGGATGTTAGAGGTCAGCACCGAGTGCCATTGTTTATTTCTCTCCACCTTAGGCTTGGAGTCAGGATCTGCCAGTATAGCAGGGCTCACTGATTTAGACTGCTGACAAATGAGGCTCATGGAACCTGTCTCCACCTCCCCAGCACTGGGATTCTAGGTGTACATCACCATAGCAGGCTTCTTTCTTTGTGTGAGTGATAAAGATCCAACTCAGGTCTCATCCTTGCTCATTACTTTCATAGCCCATTATCCTTTCTTAAGCAAAATTGAACAGGTTGGTTTATTTTTTTCCCCTAACTAAAGAGATTTCCTCTTTTATTAAACACTTGATCCCCAACAGGGCAAGTTGCCATCTCTTGGCAACTAAGCCAGCTTGCACTAACATCTTCACACAGTAAATCAGGAAAGTTAGGCTCAGAACTTAACTCATGTTGACTGGGACTTCCAGCCCAGATTTAACAGAGTAGGCCATCAGTCCCAAGTTCTTCCTGGCCACGCTCTAGAATGGTTTGAGCCTTCCACTCCTTCTGCAATTTTGAACTAATAAAAGCTGAGCTCAGCCTTCTGGCTGCAGGCCAGTGGGAACTCTAAAAAAACAACACCTCTACTGAGGATAGAGGCAAGAGGTCTTGTCCCATTGCAATCTACAATCTGGGCCCATCCCACCTGCACACTCCAATTCCCATCACCTGGCCCAGAGGCAGAGCAAGGGGGAAACATTTAGGAGATGCGATGTGTGAGAGCGCTTGGCTCTGCTCTCCTGACAGCCTGAAACTTCTACCGTTCCACACAGAATCTGCTGTCTCAATCTCTTCTGTTTCCAAAGCCGTGCACATAAGAATGTTCATGGGCCAAATGGTATAAACCAACCTCTTGACTTCTAAGATCTATATCATGCTAACCTAATAAGAATTTCTGCTGCTATAGAATCATGTGTGGTGTGTTTTCTGTATTACCACAGTTTGTGTGTATCATATGTACATGTTCCTTTCTGTGTATGAACACATGTAGGTACATATGGAGGCAAGGGGTCAACGTTGAGACTTCCTCAGTCACTCTATCTATTTATCTGTTTGAGACAAAGTTTCTCACTGAGCTTAGAGCTCAGGGATTCTGTAAACTAGGTAGCAAGGGGACTTCAGGGGCCCTCCTGTTTCTACCTGTCGGGTACTAGGATTGGGTCTGTGTAACTGTGTCCAACATGTTACAAGGATGGTGGAAATCCAAAACTGGTCCTTGTGCTTACACAGCAGACATTTAAATAAGCCATCACCCAACATACAGACACATTTTTTATTGCCTCCTTTTATTTGTGTATTTAAGTATGTGCTTTTGCACACATGTTCCACGGTGTGTGTGGAGGTCAAAGGATAATTTGTGGGAGTCAGTTCTCTCCTTTCATGCGGATCCTGGGAAGCAAACACAGGATGCCTGTCTTAGTGGCAACCAACGCCTGTACCTGCTCAGCCATTTCACTGGCCAAAACCACAATTGTAAAAGAGTATATCTAAGGCATAAAGCCTATGCCAAATAATTTTGATAATACTTCATTATCATGTATCAACTTATATTATCTGATAATGATAATTTAGTAATTAAGATATAGACCTTTGATCTTCCTCTTAATACATAAAAATATTAAATTAGCTAATATATAAACAGAGACTTAGATCTTCAAAGCATCTTCAGTGAGTTAATCTTCACCTTTCCATAAACCAGATACCTCAAGATTCAGCATGCCTAGCACACTAGTTATTTTTACTCTGCTGTGACACAGCAATGTTAGGGAGGAAAGATTTATTTAGGGGCTCACAGTTTCACAGTGCAAATACATCACAGAGAAAGGGCATGGCATACAACCCACCCTGTGGCAGTGGGAATGGGTTGCAGTGGCTGTTCACACCATGGCACACAACCCACCCTGTGGCAGTGGGAATGGGTTGCAGTGGCTGTTCACATCATGGCACACAACCCACCTTCTGGCAGTGGGGATGGGACGTCATGCCTGTTCATACCATGGCACACTGCTCACCCTGTGGCAGTAGAGATGGGATGCAGTGGCTGTTCACATCATGGTACACAGTCTACCCTGTGGCAGTGGAAATGGGTTGCAGTGGCTGTTCACATCATGGCACACTGCCCACCCTGTGGCAGTAGGGATGAGATGCAGTGGCTGTTTACATCATGGTACACAGTCTACCCTGTGGCAGCAAGGATGGGTTGTGTGGCTGTTCAAATGGCACACAGCCAACCTTGTGGCAGTGTGATTGGGTGCAGTCATTGTTCACACCAGGGCACATAGCCCATCCTGTGGGGGTGGGACTGGTTGCAGTGCCTATTCATGTAACAGCACACCAAAAATAGGAGAGCAGATGGGATTGGAACAGGGGCAGAGACGGCTTTCAAAAGTCCACCCCCAATGATTTACTTACGCCAACTAGGCCCCACCACTTAAGAGTCCCTCAGTCTCTAAAAATCAATGCAATTAGCTGGGAAACAGCATCCAAGACATGAACCTCTTGGGAATACTTGAGATTCAAAGTACAAAACCCAGCCACTAGGCAGCCTCTGGTGCTGCTTTCACAACTGCGATGTCCCTCGTCCAATGTATTCAGCAAATGTTTATTTAGAGGGGGATAAATACAGTTGGACAAAGAGAGGCAAGCTCTGCCTATTGAAAAGATATATTATGCAAATAAGCATGGAAAGAGGGGATTGCGTAGCTGTGATAACTGCTGTAAGGAGAAGCACCTGGTGAGTGCGCAGGTGTGAGACAGTGGATTTGATCTTGAGCCTGAGGAGTTGGGTTCTCCTGACAGAGGAACGCAGCATCTGAGCATCTGGTTTCTGCCGGAGGAACCAGGTAAACACAGGAGGTGTTTCCCAGGCAGGTGGTTGATAAGCAGTAAAGGAAAGAAGGGCGCGAGAGGACACTGGAGAACAAACGGGGCCAACGATGAACAGCCCAGGAGCTGGCTCGGTGAGCGCGGTGCTCACTCATCAGGGTGAGAACCTGAGCTCTGATTCCCAGGACCCACAGCAAGTGGGCCATGGCACTGTGAGCCTGTCCCCACCGTGCTCCTGCGGTGACATGGGGGACAGAGGTGTAGGGCCCAGCTACTGCAGGCATACGCAGCAGCGGGGAAAACAGAACAGAACCTGCCTCAAACAAGATGGAAGGTGACAACCAGCAGCAGAGACTGTCCTCTGACTTCCACACCCGTTGAAGTACACATGTGCCTCTCCACAACACACACACACACACACACACACACACACACACACACACACACACACAAAGAAAATTTTCAAAGGGATGTGCAAAAGCCCTGTACTAGGAGGTTAATGAGAGAGCCCAAAAGAGGCTCACGTCTCCTCAGTTTAGAGAATCCCCCTCTCTCCTCACATATTTCTCAACTGGGACATCCTCTGTGGAGCTGCTGTCCCTTCCCCGAGTGCACTGTCACTTGATATCCCTCATACCATTGTGACATTTCTTCTCCATGTCTGTTAGCACTTAACTCACTGGAAGGCAATTATCTGTGTGTGTACATCTGTCTCCCCCACCAGCCTGAGAGCCAACCCACGGAGGGCAGGACGGACAGAGCTTTATCTTCCCAACCCTCGGCATGCGGCATGCGGCACCAAGCATGGGTAAACACACCCTGCTTGTGAATGAATCTGGACAATCCACCCTTGCCATCCCACCCCCACCCCCACCCCCGTTCACCCAGGCTTAAGTATTTACGCCTTGAAAATGTATTTATCCTCTGTGAGAGTGGCCTGCCCTTTTCGGGGGAAGACGCAGCCGTACAGTACTAACTTTTTTAAGAAAGCCCTTTCTCTGGCTGCCCTTAATGAATCATAAGGTGTTATTTACTGCAACCTTGGGACCAGCTGCACAGACATTGCGAACACAATGTAATTCGTTTTATAAATATCACACAATTATCTAATTTTTTAAAAGGCTCTGACTGCTTTGAAAGGTGTTATTTTGGAAACAAGTCCTGGCCCATCCTAGGGAAATTCCCAAGTCAGTATTGTAATTGCTAAGTATATCCACAGAAGCCTCTGCGAGGCCGGACAGGAAGTAGAAATCCCTGAGCTATTGTGAACTTTCTGAGTGTAGCTGGCCCAGCAAAAGAGGGGTCACACGCAGCCCTGTCCCCCGTGGTTACCTGTCATGTCGGGACTCCAGGTACCAGAACCCCACAAAGCCCAAGTTCAGTTCCCCTTCTTGGCGACAGCAGCCTCTCCCCTGTAACTCTTAAGGCCCTTGCCAGCCTGTGGGTGTCCACAGTGGCAAGAAGGATTAGGAAGAGGGACGTGTCTGTCTGTCGGCCATTTTTGCTGAGGTCTTTAAATGGAAGCAGCAGCCTGTGTTTTTTCCTTACAGGGTGCCAGCAACCCCACTCCCCTCCCACTCCCAAAGTAAACCCTCCCTTCTGGGGCAGGAGAAACAATGCTATCAAGATTAGGGTATCCTGGAGCAGTGGAACCCTCTAGCTGTTCTCTGGCTACTTGATCCAGGGCTGTTAGGCAGGGCCCTGCCCGTCCCAGGTCTATCTTTACCTGTCATCTTTAGAGGATTAGGGGAGGAGGGAGGGCTGGCAGCGGTTGGTAGTAATTTAACCCAGGCCTCCTGGAGCTGTTTATGAACAGATGTGAGCTAACATTCCCATACAGGCAGGCAGAGTCCTGGAATCCCAGGCAAAGGCAGTGTCCCTGGAAAGTGTGCTGAGCTCCACTTCCTCCTTTGCCTATCTCAGCTGCAGAGGGGCAGGATGTGGGCTGCCTGGGAAAAGAGCCACCCGTAGTCCAGTCCTGAGGCCGCCCTTTGATCTCGTATGTGTGTGTGTGTGTGTGTGTGTGTGTGTGTGTATGAGAGAGAGAATCTGGCACACATGAGAGTTGGTACTTCATTACAGACTTCCTGTCTTTATCTCTATTAATTATAAAATCCCTTGGGAAGAAAGACAGGGTGCTATGAAATGCCACAGGAAGGGGTAGACACTATCAAGGAAGACAGGGCCCGAACCTGAGAAAGCCTGAGAGAGAAAAGCGGGTGAGGGTGGGATGAACATTTGCTCTGTGAGGTACAAACACTGCTGGGTGCCTACATTTGAGCTTCACAGCCTAGGTTCCTGCATTGGAAGCTGCCTGGTGTTTCTCCCCCCAATAGGCCAGAGTTAAGGGGAGAAGCCGGAAGTGGGTGAGGTCAGTCTGCAATAGCAGAGACTCCCTAATCACCATTTTCTGGGTTGCAACCCACAGACCATCAGCACAGGCTTCAAACGCCCCTCCAAAGGAAAAGGACGCTGCTAGGGTTGGAGTCTGTTACTATTGCTGTTATAAATAAAATAAAAATAAAAACACCTTAGATTTGGTACTTTCTAAAAAAGTGATTCCTTACAGTTCTGGAGGCAAATCCAGGATCAAAGAGCCTTTGAGTGGATGCCGGCTGAGCTCACATTCCACAGGTGGAGCCTTCAACTTCATCCTCACGAGAGCTTGTTTCTACAGGACCAGGCACTCAGTGATGCAGAAATGCTTCAGCAGTAATGTGGGGGGCTTGCGTGAGCATCACAGACATAGCCCGGCAAAGGTAGATGTATCCCTACCAAACCCTGTTCTCTACAGGGCAGGAATCAGAAACATTACACATTGACAACTCTCCTTTCTCGGACCAGAGGCTGGAAAGAGCACTCAGCTGGTAAAGCGCTTTGCTGTACAAGCATCAAAACCCGAGTTTGATCTCTCTAGCACCCATAGGGGACAGAAAAGCCAGGCACTATGAATGTTCGAATCCCAGGACTGGGAAAGTGGGGGCCACAGGCTCCATTGGGTCTGCTGTCCAGACAGCCTAGAAGAATCAACTAGCTCTAGTATTTGTGACTCTGTCTCAAAAAATAAAATCCAAAGCAACTGAGGAAGACATTGAGTGTTAACCTTTGGTACACACAGACACACACACGCACAGACACACGCACACACGCACATGCACGCCACAGACAGACACACACATGCCCCCCCACACAGAGACACACACACAAAAGGGGAAACAAAACTATCAATTTCTAAAAGAAACTACCTATTTTATGACCTAACATATCTTAAAATCTAGAGTAGGACCTATTGTAATCCCACTGAGAGAATGAGGCAGGAGGATTGCCATGAGTTGATTGCTAGGCCAGTTGAGACTGTGCCACTTAAAACAAAAATGTTGGTGGGGGGGAGAGAAAGAGAAGAGGGCTTTTAACTGTATACATTTCTGTGAAAGTGAGATAGGGAGCGAGCATTTGGGGCTTTGTGAGCCAGTCTGAGTACTGATGACTCAGCTATG
This sequence comes from Microtus ochrogaster, assembly GCF_000317375.1. Lineage (NCBI taxonomy): Eukaryota > Metazoa > Chordata > Mammalia > Rodentia > Cricetidae > Microtus > Microtus ochrogaster. The sequence continues at coordinate 34,317,621 of NC_022018.1, forward strand.
TCCTATATCCCATACATAGCTAAAGACATAAATAGAATAACCTATCTATGTTTGACTATGACTCTCGTTTACAACAACAGACACTGGACATACTGGCTGAATCCATGAGCATGAATGTGGAGGACTCACCGGCAGTCATCCTATCTGAACTACAGTTCGGTGTGCTAGCACCAAAGCTAAGCAAAAACCAACATAGCTGCCCCAGGGCTGGGACTCGGTAAAGGAACACACAGAACAATGGTCTTCTGTGTTTAAGACCATCTCAGCAGAGTTGGAAGATTTTCCAACATCTGTGGAAATCCATGCTTTCCCGTGTCTCAGGAAACTGCACGCATATGTGAGCAGGCAAAGAGCTTGAAGAAACACAGTGGTGGAAACCAAGGAAAACTAACCAGCCTGGGGAAAATCAAAGCCACGATTCTAATCTTATAAACAGCTAAGCTGCTTGGCTGCTTCAGCCATACTCACGTATTTGCAGGAGCACCAAATTGTGTCACAGAGATAAAAATATTTAACCAGGGCTAGAGAGAAGGTTAACAGTGTTTGCGGCCACTACAGAGAACCTGAGTTCAGTGCCCAGCACCAATGTCAGACTGCTTATAATTACCTGTAACTCTAGCCCCAGGAGCTCCAAAACTCTCTTCCAGGCTCCACTGGCACCTGAACACACATGATACACACACACACACACACACACACACACACACACACACACACACACACTAATCAAAATAAATGTTAAAAATATAAAACCATGTCACCACCAAAGGATATATCCAAAATAAAATGGGCACTGAACAAAATTTTGTGGATCATCTAGAAAACCTCTTTAATTTGCAGGGAAGGAAAAATACTTGTCAGCTTTCACAGAACTAGGGCATAAAAGATCACAAGGCAACAAGGCTATACATGACTAGGTCCATGGAGAGGGGCAAGGGTGCATCTCCAGCCTCAACTTCATGGCCAGCGATTGTGGGTCTGTGTATAAGTCTCTGTGTTATGTTTGAGCGTTTATAGATCTGCGCATAGACCAGCTACGCATTTCCAGCTTTAACCTCATGCCCTGCCTTGTCTCAGAAAATCCGGAAGTGTCTGTGGACTAGAAGAATGCAGGTTTAATGAATCATGGGCACGTGGGGCAATTTTGTGGGCAAATCCACTCTTTATTCAGGATGAATATTTTACGTAGAACTACTGAATTGTATATTTAGTTCTTCAGAAACTACAAGCAACAGTTGAACTAATGTGAGTGGCCTAAAGAAGGGGAATTATCAGCCCAGGCAGCTAACTCCATGCTCAGAAATTATTCATGCATGATGAGAACCCATCTGGAACATCTTTATCCTCGAAGACTGCTCACAGAGGACTCAGGCTGAGCGTACTAATATCTCTGCCTGGAATTTCCCAGGACCTGGGCAATGGAAGTCGGATTGCTCAGAGGGCTTGTGGCTTCTTCACAACGTCTCCACCCACTCACCTATCACCTTGTGATTTGGCAGTGTGCAATGCAACATCTCAGCAACACAAGGGAGGGAGCCTTAACTATTTCTGCCCGTCGCCTTGTTTTCCCCTCAGACCACAGGGCCGGACAGGTGCTTTCAGGAGACATGGATGTGTACAGAGGTCGCTACCTAACATGACGACATCTGAAGTACCTCTCCATGCTACCCAGCCGAAGGTCAAATGGGAACAGCCTGCCTTCCTCTCACAGGTGCTGGCCCCTCAAAAGGAATGCAGACTTTGAGCTTCACGGATGTTTTCAAAATATTGCTGCTTTCTCTTTGAACGAGCATGGAATGTGTAACTTTACCCACAGACTGTGCAACCTTCCAGCCGTCCAGTTTCTATGATATAAATCATTTCAACTATTTTTTTTAAATGCCCTTCAAGAATCCCACGATAAAGACCCAGAAAATAAGCTGTCTTCATCTTTCGCTTAGAAAAGTCGTAGATAATTACGTCCATATGTGTGTGTGTATGCATATAGATTTTTAGTTTTTCAAGAAGGACAGCCTTCATTAAAAGGGTCAAGTTATTCAATAGCCCTTTCTCTTCCTCCTTTCTGAGATTCCAGCAGCTGACCCGTATGAGACCAGATGCAAATAAGAGTAGAAGTTTCCATGTCTCAGTCACTTAATCCTTGAAATAAAAACACTGTTTGGTTAAGTTCAAGAGTGGTGAAAATGCTGTCCATTACTTCACACAGTCATATGAAGTAAAATGAAGCTAATAACAACAGAAATGGCAAAGTACTATAAATATATAAAGTCTGGAAATAAATATTTGAGATAACACTTTCTCGGTTCTTTGTAGTTGTCTGATTAATAGCGAGCTCACAACAATGTTGAGATGTTACAAAGGAACATGAGTATAAGTACTTTGTTTTTACTTTAGATGCACATGATTTTACAGGCTAAAGTCATTTATATATACACACATACACACACAAACATAGATACACACAGAGACATACAAACATACACACACAGACATACAAACACAAACTCACATATATACAGACATACACATAGATACACACATATACATACAAATATGCAGACACTGATATATACATATAGATACCCACACAGAGAGATAAACATAGACATGCATACACAGATACACATATACAGAGAGAGACACACAGATTTACATATGGACACAGATATACAGACACACAGAAATGTGCACATACAAACACACACAGAGAGACACACACAGAGAAAAGGCACACACAGGCACACCTCCCTCCTTTCAGAGCTGAAATGTCAACTCAAAATAAATTCAAAACATTTACAAAACAAATTCAGACTTCTGAAGGGGATTTCCCACAATTAAATTTGCAGTACTATCAACAAAATCGGTTTATTTTAAGACAGGCTGCCCAATATATAAATTCCCCTTTGCCTTTGAAATGCTTCTACCAGATAAGATAGCTTTTGTTTAATCTACTATTTTCAGAACTTGCTTTGGGGTCTGAATGCACCCAGTGGAGTGACTTGAGATTTCCTACCCAGCTTTCAAATGTGCTTCTTCTGTCTGTTTGTATTTAGTAATTTCCTGTCAAACAACCTCACGTAATTAACTTTCCTTGCTCCAACCTACTTTTTTTTTCCTATGCCTACTTCCTGAGGACGGTAATAAAATGCTGATTACAGGAGACTGCTATTTGCTCCCCCCTCCCGGGCCCTCCCCTCTGACTCCCTTTGTGGAAGCCCTGGCTCAGGTTGCAGGGAGATTCTGCTGAGGGAAAGACCTGAACCTGGAAAGGGCAGCAAAGAATCTGCTGACATTTGTGATCACCGGCTTATACCAAGTAGCCCTCCTTCCCTATCACAGACGGGAGACTGCAAAAGTCACCACTAAGCTGCTTTTGCCATGGAAAGAGAAGGACAGAAAGAAAACAGAGGTCCCAGTCAGACAAGGTCCCACACTGGTGGCCTACAACAAAGGGTCCCTGCTGCCACACGTGGCCTTTCAGCCATCCCAATGCCCCCAGGGCCACTAAGGAACTCAATTTGCACCTTGATTTGTCTTTAACTAGTTTACAGGAGTCACACAGGGCTAGGGGGCATTTTACTGGACAACACAACTTGACAGCCATCTGCTAGTTTATAGGACATAAAAAGAAGAAATGAGCATGATGTCATTAGGAAACCTTTAAAAATGGAAAATCTGCAGCAGGCCTTCTTCAAGAGAAGAACTGAAAGAGAGAAATGGAGAAGGATAGAAGGGACTTGTAGATTAATCAAAGTCTAAAGGACATACTATCCAGTTGAGTATGAGGCGTGAGTAGAATCGGTACTAAAAGAAAGAAGCAAGAAAGTGTTCCAACAGGATCAGAGATTTGGAAACTGCACATCTGTGCTAATATTAAGGAATGACTGCTCTGTTTTTAAAATACAATGCTATTTTTCATGTTTCTAAAAATAGACTTTATTCTCTTAAGGTAAGCGGTGAAATATTTCAGGATGAATGGCATGGCATCTGGAATTCGCTTGTAAATATCCATTTGCAGAAGGAGAGCGCTTATGTGTCTACATGTAACTAGATGTGCCATTGGCTCGATGGCAAGAACATGAAGATTCACCAGATTAGTATGTAATTCGGTATGCAAATCATATGAAGTTTACCTTCTCTTTAGAGGCTTGTTTGAAGAACGTTTCCTTAAACCATAAGATAAATCTGTGGTGCGTGAGCAGTGGTTGAATATCTACTGCATTTCTTTAGAGATTAATTCAAACTTTAGCATTGTTTGCCAATGAAGAATTTACCAAGGGGGAATTGTACAGACAGTAATATGCCCTAAAAAGGTATCTTTTGTACACATTAAAGAGGACCAATTGTGCACTGGAGAGAGCTCAGTGGTTACTGCTTACACAGGACTAGATTTCGGTTCCCAGTCCTGTGTGGTGACTCACAATCTCCTATAATTGAATTTCCCAGGAATTCTATCCCCTCTTCAGATTTCCATGGGCTCCTGCACACTGGTAGGTCAAGTGAACTCACACAGAAAAATGTAACATTCACAAGATGGATGGAAGGAAGAAAGGAAGGGAGGGAGGGAGGGAGAGAGGGAGGAAGAAGAAGAAAATCATAAATGAATA
>NC_022018.1:34322327-34330132 GCF_000317375.1 Microtus ochrogaster
GAGGGAGGGAGGGAGGGAGGAAGGAAAAAGGGTATAATGAATTAAGCCTATAAGTGTGCTACATTTTCTATCAAATTGGTATAAAAATAAGTAGAGATTTGCATGTGCAAAAATACACTAGTTATTTTGTAGAATGTATGTGAATGCATAATTTAACAGATGCAGCTTCATGAATTCAGAGAATGGGAAGAAATGGCATATATTAATGGTACTTACTATTTAAGGTTAGAATTTTCTTAGGAGAAATGATGATTTTGGTATATTTCATATTTACAATTTAATAAGAAAAATGGTAACATCAAAATGAATGATAAGACATAAAAAGACAAGAATATCTACTTTGTAAGTGTTTTAAGTCAACATTATGCTACACAACTTATCCAATGACATTAAGTAATAATAATAACAACAGTATTAATAATAAAAATAATGGTAAATAGCTAGAAACGAAAATGTCTAACTTCACACTAGTGTAAATTGTCTGCATAATAAAGCTACATAATCTAAAATTTAATTGAATTAAAAAGAAATTAATTAGGTTCTTTAAATACAATTAAGAGTCCAAAAATCACTGAGTACATTAAAATTTTTAAATCATTCAAAAGATAGAATAGGAAGGCCAGGTATGGTAGGTCTTTCCTATCATCCTCATATTAGGGAGGTAGAAGCAGGAGGAATGCCAGGAGCTTGAGGCCAGTCTGAAGTACATAGTAGGTTCCAAGTACATCCGGGCTGCATTGTGAGTCCTTGGCTCAAAGCATAAAGAAATATAGTAGAGAAAAATAAGTGACTAACAACAGGAATCCAGTGTACATAGTTTCAGAAATACAGTGAAATATTATAAAAATTACTGTTAAAATAAAGGAAAACAGTAGCAACTTGGGTTTATTAATGGATAGATTCACAAGAAAAATAATCTCAGTTTTCCTCAAAGTAATCAAAACAGTAAATACCATACTAATAAAAACATAGCATGACCAGCCTGGTCTACAAAGTAAGTTTCAGGACAGCTAGGGCTGTTATACAGAGAAGCCCAAAAGAAACAAAAACCAATAGCATGTAAAGTGAGGTACAGAAATACATGCTTATAATCCCAGCTCGTGGAAGACAGAGTCAAGAAGTTCAGGAGTTCAATGCCAGCCTCAATTACATACCAAATTCAAGGCCAGCATATCTCAAAATTAAAATATATATAGTATATTTATATAGATAATATAATTCACTATTTTAAATGGGTATACTAAAAAAGAACAACTAAGAAAATTCTAAAGAGCAGCCCTTCTGGAAGGCTGACAAGGAAGGAGACACCTTGTGCGTATTCACAGTCTCTGAGACCAAAGAACACAATGCAAACAGAATCAGGCTCCAAGAAGGGTCATAGCACTTAGGTATGAAAACGGTCCTCTCAGAAGAGGCAAAGGCAGGAGGAGTCTGCATTTGAAGCCAGCCTAGGCTATAAAATAGACTCATGGGTGTACGGAAATGAAGGGTATCCAAGTGTGCCATGGCTGAATAAACGGGCCATGGGTAAATCACGCTTGCCACACAACTCTGACCATCTGAGTTTAACCCCCAGAACACACATAAAACAAACTGGCACCATGGACACAGTCTGCAGTCCCCATCTCGGAACCCCTGCAGTGAAATAGGAGATAGAGACTAGAAAATTCACAAACACAGCTGCAGAAGCAATAGAGGCCTTGGCTCAAAAGCAATGTGGAAGAAGAGAACCAGCCCTTCAAAAGGTGTCCTCTGACCTCCACAAGCATGCCATGGCACTTACACACACATAGGTAGACAGACAGACAGATTAAAAAAAGATAATGTTGCCTCAAAGCCTGCTGTAGAGTGTTTGAGAACACAGCCTGAATGCGTGTAGGCAGACATGGGGGAATATGGGAAGCCATAAATCAACAAGGCTGACGAGAATCTTGTGGCACTCAGAAAGATGGGGCCGGGGCGGGGGGAGGACAGGTACAGCCTACACACACAATTCTTAAGGAGCAAGTAGAGATAGTGAGCAGGGGAGTCCAACACACAAAGACCACAAAGTCCCGGTGGATGGACCCAGGAACAGAGTCAGAAGTGGAACAAAGACAAGGGAGGAAATGGAACTAAGTCTGAATTCGGCTTCTACCAAGAGACATCCACTCATGTCTTTCTCTCTGTTAGACACGGAGGTAAGTATACACTAAAGGGCCTGACCACGGGATGATGTGCTACCCAGCTTCACACTCGTCTTCATGAGCTACATGATTGTGTGGCCCTGTTGCAAGTATCTAGGGTCCTGGACTGGAAGCCAAATGTGTGGGCGAGGGCTTCATTGCCATAAAACCCAAGTCCCAAGTACATCTGGGCTCTGCACTTACAACGATCTCAAATACGTTGCTTAGCGTGTTTGTGCCTTGGCAACCCCAGGAGTAAAATGTGATGATGAGAGCCTCCCTCCCAGGACTAATGTGAACATTTAAAATTTTAATATGAGGAAAGCACTTCTTCAAGTGCTCAGAAGCCCAGTACGCTCAACGCACTGGGGCTTTTATTATTACCATTTTCTCACTGAATGCCTCTGGGCCCAAGTCTTCGAAATCCCCGAGCCTCTGCCTCCTTCTTTCAAAAACATAATATTCCTGTCTTCATAACATGCTGGGTGGCGTGTGGAAGAAAATAAAAGGAAAAAATGGCTTCATAAATTGCCAGTGTTGTAGCTGGAGCAGTTATAGAACTGAGTTCCACTGTATTTCAAGGAATCGTGAGCACTTTTCTTGGGGAAATTGATATTTGTTAACTCCCGGGGCTACTGAGAACCTCGCGCGGCAATTTTTAGCACAAAATTAGCCACTCTTGCTTCATACTAAGTAATTAAAGGAATGTTCTTTGGAAATCCAGCACATGAATCAGCTGCATATGGTAGACGGATACCTAACTATTAGAGGTGTCCAAACAATTTAGCTAAGCTGTAGCAAGAATATGAGCTCACACATGCCAACACATACAGAGAGAAAAGCCTGTAGCCCGTCAGAGAGTTGTGTGCCGGGTCCACCATCTCATTGTTCACCATTATTCTTCTTTACTGTAGCAAATGTGGGGCGATTCTTTATTCTTTCCCGCAAGTTCATCTTGGATATGAGAAAATATGATGCTCTAATGCTTATGGGTGAGGGAGGCTAGCTGGAAGTTTTCAAAAGCAAAATTACAGGATACAAATCTATGAAGGGGAAATGGATGGTTGTAAAGTTAGTTTCCTGAAATAAAACCTCCTTGCTCTCTTAGTTCACCCTTAAAGCTGGCTACTGGCTAATTTTAAATGGCTACTTTGTGCATTCTCCTGATCTGTCCCCTTTTTTTTCCTTTGTGACTTGAAACAGGGTCTCATTTTGTAGCCCACTCTGGCCTGGAACTCAACAATCCTCCAGTCTCAGCTTCCTGAGTACTGATACTGCAGGCATCAACTCCCACAACCAGCTCAAATCCAAACCTTATGCTCCTCACGAATTTCCCCTATATCTTTCTTTTTTTGTTGTTTTTTTTTTAATTTATTTATTTATTAAAGATTTCTGTCTCTTCCCCGCCACCGCCTCCCATTTCCTTCCCTCTCCCCTAATTAAGCCCCCCCCCTCAGCCCGAAGAGCAATCAGGGTTCCCTGTCCTGTGGGAAGTCCAAGGAACCCCCACCTCCATCCAGGTCTAGTAAGGTGAGCATCCAAACTGCCTAGGCTCCTACAAAGCCAGTGCGTGCAGTAGGATCAGAAACCCATTGCCATTGTTCTTGAGTTCTCAGTAGTCCTCATTGTCTGCTATGTTCAGAGAGTCCGGTTTTATCCCAGGCTTTTCCAGACCCAGGCCAGCTGGTCTTGGTGGGTTCCCAGTAGAACTCACTTTAAGGAATTAGAAGCTTTCTCTACCAAAACCCTGGGTAGAAGAAGAAAGAACGCATTGACTTAGCTAGACTAGCTACCTCCAGACAGTGCTGATAAAGATGTGGAAGGAAGAAGAGATAAGCAAGAGCAGAATGTGAGGGCTGAAAAAGCACTTAAAGTTTTGTTTTGTTTTTTTTTTTTTTAATGCTGTATGAGTGACGAGACGCCAATCATATCACATGAGCTTTGGAGCGATGCTCCAGAATCTGGCTATGCTGGTCATTTGTTGATATATGGAGACATGACCTGAATGTCAAATTCTTTAGAAGTCTAGTAAAAGTGGTACTGCTGTGTGGTTTTGGCTTGATAGGTAGGTATGAATGGGTGTCCTTACTAAAATCTTACATTAAAAGCCTACACAGGTACTCAGGGTATGACTTGACCTAGCAGGTGTATCAAACCTGAGGCCTACAAGTCACATGTGCTCAGGAACCGATGAATGCAGCCCAACACAAAATTGTAACCCTACTTAAAACTGTACTTTTCCTTTCTCCAAAGCTGGTAGTTCAATGACATGGCTCTCAAGCACCAACTTTTGGATGACAACGACGTGCCACAATGCCAACAAGCTGGAACCCCTTGCAAAGGTCTTAAGAAAGAATGCTAGGATGCTACTTACAACAAAACCTTGCCTTTTGTATCCATCTATAAGGAAAATCTTTACTTCCCAGCATATAAAAAGCCAATTCCTGGCTCACACAATGTCTAATTGTGAAAGAAAAAAAACTATAAAGCTTCCAGAAAAATAGCATAGGAGACACACTCTATCATTTAGAGATTAAAAAAAAAATCATACAAAGAATACAAATGACAGACCTTGACACAAAAGGCTGATCAATCTGATTAGCGAATTTTGAAACCTGCTCATCAACAGACACCACTACAAGACAAAAAGGAGAAGCAGAGCACGGGCGAGAAGAAGCCACACAACAGAAAGACCCCATTTCCAGGACAAATAGAACTTTAGCAGTGAAAAAGAAAAAAGCAAACTTCAAAAGGGTCACCCCGATAGGAGATGGAAACACTGGTGAAGCATGACATCATGGTGTGCCCAGGAATGTCCCCACAGGCCCATGAGTTTAACACTGGATCTGCAGCTGCTCGCCCAGGACCTGTGGCCTAGCTGGCAGAAGGAGATCACCGGGCAGTAGCGGAGCCTTGAGGGTTTATGAAATAAGATTTTTTTCTTTTAAATGTATATGCATATCTATGTGTGTGTGTCTGTGTATGTATGTGCACATGTATGCCGGCATCTGTGGGGTCCAAAGAGAGCATCAGATGCCTGGAGCTAAAGTTACAGGCAGTTATGAGCCATTGGGTGTGAGTGAGTGCTGGGAACTGATCCCCTATCCTCTGAAAGACCGGCAGCAAGCACTTTTAACCACCAAGTCATCTCTCCTGCACAGCCATAAGGTTTTAAAGCATGGCAAGGCTTCCTGTTTGTTCTCTCCTTCTGGGGCCACTGAGATAGCAGGAGCTCCAGCCACAAGCTCCTGCTACCAGGAACTCTACCCTACCTTCCTCCCACAAGATGTGTACAGAAGTATTCACAGCAACAGCAAAACCTGAAATCAACCGGTGGCCTCTGACATAGTCAATAAGTATCTGAATTCACATCATTGGATTTCAGGCAGTGTAATCCCAATGTTTCTGAGGCTATAACAAATGCATATACACACATTTTAAGGGAGGGAGGATTCCTTTCGGTTCATGGCTTGAGCCTGTCATTGACAGGAGACACGGCTTTGGGTCTGGGACAAGGCGGCTAACAGAGCAGCGGGAAAACAATTCAACTGCAAGACAACAGAGAAGCAAGAACGAGGCCAGGATGAGGAACTGTTCTCCCAAGACACGCCCTGATGCCTGCTTCCTCCCACTATGTCCCACTTTCTCACATGCCTTGCCCCTCCACAAGCTGTCAGATCACAGATCCGTTAATAGGTTAGTTCATTCCTGAATTGAGCACCCCTGTGATCCAATAAGTCTCAAACCAAACTTAAACTGCAGAAGCCTGTGGAGGATATTTATGCTCCAATCAGAGTATTTAACGATTAAAATTAGAATGGTAACATCTTGAATTTGGCCAACATGATGTGACGTCAGGAAAGGGGGGGCGGAAAAAAGAACAGATTCAAAAGAATTTTTAATACAATGATATTCTGTTTATATGTAATTCAAATTCTGTCTTCCCAAAGGAAGTCTTGAGGATGCTTTCTGAAGCTCTAAGAACAATCCAAGCCCTTACTCAATGAGAAAATTAAGTATTGATCGAACATACTCTTTTAATGTGAAATTTAAAGGAAAATAAATGCTTCATTTACTTGACCCTAGCCAACTCTAGAATTCCACGTTACAGATGTGACAGCGTTCATTCGGCACAGCATCCAGTGCGGAGCTATTTGTAGTTGTGAAGCAGGAGTGTCCAGGGGCAGAGGACTGTGAACCGCGGCATACAACTAGCTAGCAAAACACTACCAAGCATGAATAGAACACTAGGGGAGAGCCAAGAATCGACACAAGGCTACTCATCACCTTAAAAGAATGACTAACAACAGACCAGAGAAAAATACAGCAAAACTTCCCAGCTGGAGAGTGTGAGGAATATGAGCATCTTAGTTTTCTTTTCATGCAACAAATACTTGAGATAAAGCAATTCGAAAAGAGACAAAGTACTTTTCTGGCTCCGTTTTCTAGACTTCAGTTCAGCACACTGCCGCCTTGGAGTTGCGGGGTGCCTAGGGTAAGGCAGCATATCCCACACATTCAGTGGGGTGCACATCGTAGGGAAAGCTGCTCACCTCGTGGCAGCCAGGAAATGAGAGAAAGGGGCTGGGGGTCCCAACATGCCCATCAAAGCTATGCCCGCTCCATGACTTAACCTCCTCCTAATAGTGTCCTCACCTTAAAGGCTCTACCATGTCCCGATGGCACCATGCGCTAGAAACCAAATCTTCAACAGACGGGCCTTGAAGGCAATTTATTCCAACAATAGGGTGATTCCTCCTCCTTGTCTATTACTATGGAATACATTGATCTGTAATCCGGGCATCTGGGAAGGGGAGATGAAAACTTTCGATCTGATTCAGTTAACAAGGAATGCACCTGACCACATACAACAGCCTTCTGAATCGAGAGTGACTTACTGCCTGCCCTCCTGCATGTAATTATGCCTAGAAGTTCGCATCTTTTACAAAATCCAACTGTGCTCGTCAAAGGCAGAAAAAAATGGAAAATACTGATGACCTAGAGCAGCAGACCTAAATTTGGGGTATGTGGAGTGTGTTCATATGTACATGGGCATGTGTGTGTGCATATGTGTATGTGTGTAGGTCACCAGACAATCCTAGGTGTCATTCCTCAAGTATTACCCACTTTTTTTTTTTTTAAGACATGGTCTGTCATTGGTTTGGTACTCACCAATAGCCTAGAGTGTAACTGACCATCAAGTCCCAGCTACCCTTCTGTCTCTACTTCCCCGAGCATGAAATTATAGTCTCTAGACCTGGTTTTTTCTAACATGGGTCTTACCTATCAACCCCATCTCTCCAGTCCTGGAATAGTTTTAAATTTCCCTAGTTCAAGAACTAAAATGAAAGGGAGTCCACGTTCTCATTCTTCAGCTGGTGACAATAGAACTGAGCAGAGGCAAGTGTAACCATTCAAAGGGGGTGGGGCCTGCTATTTAGGTTAGAATTACACAAAAAGCACACTGCGCAAGCATAAGGCTCTATGGCACAGTCCTTTATGTGGCTATAAAAGAAGTCTGGAATTCACCAAGGCCAGCTGGCCTGGGTCTGAAAAAAGCATAAAACCGGACTTTCTGAACATAGCGGACAATGAGGACTACTGAGAACTCAAGAACAATGGCAATGGGTTTTTGATCCT
>NC_022018.1:34330310-34343829 GCF_000317375.1 Microtus ochrogaster
GGGAAATGGGAGGCGGTGGCGGGGAGGAGGCAGAAATCCTTAATAAATAAATAAATTTATAAAAAAAAGAAAAAAGAAAAAAAAAGAATTTGAATCCCATTTCCATTCTATGCAGCCGAGAATCTTGTTTACTGGGCACATGATACAATTAAAGCCAAATGAAAAGATAACCATGAACTACACATTTATAGGAAGTACCAGGACCCCTCTTTTTCTAGACTTTAACTGATCAAGGGCTTGAAACCTGGAACCACTGTGCATCACACTCGTTGGCCGACAGGATTCTAAGTAAAGGTCCTTTTGAAAAGAAGTGCTTCTGTGGAACTAAAGGACGGTGTGAGACATGGGTTTTCGACTCTGGCAGTGACCACAGTCTTAACACATGGGCATCTGCAGCAAAAAAAAAAAAAAAAAAAAACAAAAACAAAAAACTGCAGCCCCCTGTGGCTGTTGATGGGCTAGTGCTGGGCACAGGAGCATGCATTCTGCCATTGGCAGGCAGAGCACCATCTGGGCTAACACCTCTGCCTCTGCCATTCATCTGCCCCTCCTGTCTTTGTAAGGGTAGTAACCCAGTTCCCTGAATTCCATCCATGTCTGTTGTAGGTACATAAAATGAACCATAACTCAAGACACAAGCATTCATTCTCTGTTTTGGTTTCTTTGCCAAAACAGGTAAAAAAAATTAAAAAAAAAACATTTCTAGGTTTCTATTTCCTGAACATCTATGGTAGCTTTCCTCTCTCTTAATTGCCTAGAATATAAAAAAATAGGAACAGAAAAAAGAAAATTTCTGTCTCACACATGAGACACACACATCCTCGATGACCCCAGGCATAGGAATGACAGATGAAGGACAGAGTGATGGTCCTTGAGTAGAAGACAATTCTATAATATATGGAGGATTGCCCAGGCCCTGAATTAAGTGTGCTTAAACTGTCACTGTCTGTGCCATGTGCCATGTGCCATGTGCCTTTCTAGTTCCCTGCCTTCTCACAAAGGTCTCCATTGTCACTCCACATATACAGAAATCTACTTGTATTTCATAACCCAGAATTCCTAAAACCATGAGAGCTCATGACCAACAGGAAAATGGCAATGGTCCCCATGACTGACTACTTTAAAGCAGAGAGAGCAGCTGTCCAATGTTCACTCGGGGCAGACTCTGGTTTCTGGGTCAGATGGAATAAACACACTTTGGTCATCTCTCTATTAGGGAGAACTACCAAGCCTGAGTAGAAGAAATTGCATGGCTATTGAAAAAGTCTGTGAACAACCAATCATAGAAGGTCAAGGAACGCAAACTACACTCAAACCAGCAATAGAAACCTCTGGGCAAAGTAATCTAGCTGGAAACCCGGAAGTGCTGGGCAGGAGTGAAAGTGTAGGAGTGGTGAAGTTGGACAGGGGTGACGGGGTGGGGAGTGGCAGCAAGATTAATCTCCCTCTTTTTGTCTGTCTCTCATTGCACTCGACTCTGGAGACAGACAGACAGACAGACAGACAGACAGACAGACACACACACACACACACACACACACACAGACGCGGGAGGGAGGAACAGAGACAAACCTGACTATTCCAAATATAGAATACAGAAGCTCATTCCAAATATCTTTATATGAGTAATTTTTTAAAGAATTAAAACAATATAAAGATACAATATAAACAAAAGAGGAATATAATTCAAATAGATAAATAGCCAAAGACATAAACAGACATTTCGGTAGAAGACATGCAGGGATGGAGTGAAAAAGCACATGTAAACATTTTAGCCATCAGCAAAATGCAAATTAAAACCACAACATGGTGTCGCAATACACCTATCAAAACAGTTAAAACAAAGCAAAAAAAAAAAAGTCATGGAAACTAGGCAACACTGGATCACATGTACACTGCAGATGGGATATAAAGTGATTCGCTCCTCTGGAAAACAGTTTAGATGTTTCTCATGAAGCAAAACATTGGGAAAGCACTCGGCAATGACACTGAACAAGTCATCAAAACATCCAAGTTGGTTGAGTCTACAACTCGGGAGGGAAAGTCATTCTGAAGAAGTCACGTGCTGTGTGACACCACTTATGTTCCAGAGCACGAAAAGAAACACATCAGTTGTCACTAGGAACCAGGGACTTCAGGGTCCAGGCAGTGCAGAGAGAGAGAAAGGCAAACACGGTTATAAAAGGTCAAGGTGAGAGACTTGAGTACTATGAGATTCTCTTGACCTCCATGGGTGGCAGCAGACAGACAAGCCCATCTGATGACAAAGTCTTATCAATGAAATACATACAAATACACAGAGAGAGAGAGAAAGAGAGAGAGAGAGAGAGACAGAGACAGAGACAGAGACAGAGAGACAGAGAGAGAGACAGAGACAGAGAGAGACAGAGAGAGAAAGACAGACAGAGAGACAGAGAGAGACAGAGACAGAGAGACAGAGACAGAGAGACAGAGACAGAGAGACAAAGACAGAGTCCTAAAAACAGGAAAACCGTGAATAAGATCAGTGAATTGTTCATTTATTCATGCTCTTTCCTGGTTATGTTATTACGCTGTTTTGTAAGATAACTGCTATTGAATACAAACAGGTAAAGAATTTGCAAGATTCCCTGTATTGCCCATGCACTTACATGTGAAATCTGTAATCTTCCTGACCTACAAAAATTATTTTTAAATAAAAAATAAAACTAAAATAGCTGTGTTGATATTTGACAAAGTAGAGTTCAGAACTAATGAAATCACCATGGATAAGTAGAAATATCACATAATCAAAAAAGTCACCAAGAAGAGAAAGATCATGAATATACATAAATGTAACATAATTTAAATTACGTAAAAAAAAAAAGACTTTAAAAACTAAGTCTGCAGCTACAACCAAAGCAGAGAACCAGGAAAGTGAGCAGAGAACTGTCAAAATAACCAGCTGGAACTAGTTGAAATATACAGGACTTTCCTGCCAATACCAGGAAAAAAAAGCACTATTTTTATAGTAAAAAAAAAAAAAGTCAACAAAACAGGTAATAACTTGTACACCCCCCCCAAAAAAAAAACAAAACATACACATACAACAGCAGAAAACCACCTCTACAATTTCCTGTCCCACAATGCATGTCCTCAGGTGATGACACAATTAGTCAGGAGACCAACAGCAAGGAACCCATGAATCAACATGTCCGCCTCACAAGTTATTAAAAGAGAACTTTTTAATCAGATTACTTCAACTTAGTTTACCTATTCATCTTCTTGCTATCTACTATTTTCCTAAATGTTAAATATTCTGTTTATTTAAAAAATATTTTTATTAAGCCTTTGAGGATGTCAAGCAATGCATTTTTGAGTATATCTACCCTAATTCTTCCCAGAACTACCCTCTCCAGTCCGCCCTCTCTTCCAACCCAACTCTGACTGGTCGTCTTCCTCCTCTTATTTTCCAGTCAAGTCCCATTTATGTCCCACAACTTGCCTGCATGTATGTCTGTGTGCCTGCATGTATGTATGTGTGCTGTATGTATGCATGTGTGCTACATGTATGTCTGTGTGCCACATGTATGTTTGCATGCCAAGTTTATGTCTGTGTGCCACATGCATACAGGGCCCACTGAGGTCAGAACAGGACATTGAACTGGAATTACAGACAGTTTTGAGATGCAACATGGATGCTGGTCCTCCAGAAGAGCAGCAAGTGCTGTCCACCTCTGAGCCATGTCTCCAGCCCTAGACCCTGTCCTCCTAGTCTCTGGGGTGGTGCATGCCCTGACACGTGGTCAGCCTGGCAGTGGTCGTCATTAAAGAACACTGACTCTCCCTTTCCATCAGCTACCAATGCCAATAGCTCACGAGCTAATGTTGGAATTTTGTGCCCATCTTCCCCCTTCTAAACTAGGATTTTACTGGCTTGAATGCGGTTGGGTTTCGTGAATGCTGTCACAATTTGTGTGAGTTCATATACATAGCTGCTCAGTTGAGTCTAGAAAATACTGCTTCCTTAATGCAATCCACCACCCCTGGCTTTTACAATCTTTCTACCACTTCTTCCACCAAGACCCCTGAGCCTTAGAAGAAGAAGTGTGATATTTAGGGATGAAAATTTCATTTTTTTTTAAATCCTCTGCTTATTGAGCAGTTGAAGGGATCTGTTTTTAATTGCCAGCTCCTGCAAGAAGATGAAGGTGTATGAAATGAAACTTGAGAATGGGTGTGAGATGCTCTGATCTACAGGTGTAGCAATAAGTTCCCACCACCTATCCTGACAAGATGTGACCACTGGTACCTTCATAGTAGCATGAAGGGCACGGGAGCAATCAACCACGTTAGGACTGAACCTAAGGCCGGCTCCATGACATCGACCCCTGCTATGTGACCTACCATGTTAAAGGGGACAAGAAAAGTGGACATCTAAAAGAATGATAGTATTGGGTTATCCACTTGGAACTATGACTTACTGAAATATGTTATTGGTTGAACTATTCAGTCAATGAGCAGTACAATAAAACCTAAATCATGTTGAGACTCTCTTGACTTGAACCAGATTTCCCACACTGCTCATGCCTGAAACATGGTGATTGAAAAGATCTCAGATTCTGAAAAGTCAATGATTTTCACACATGAGACAGAGAGGAGACTTTCTAATCTAGAAGATATAAAGTTTGTCTTCCATAAGGGCTGGAGTAAGAATCGAGATGTACTGCTACAACGTATAAAGAAATTAGTTAAGATTTATTACAATATAAAGTGTGAATATCGCCGGTGTTCCTGAATTTTTTAATTCCCTCAGAATCCTCTGACTTCAATTATGCCCATACTCATGCCATTTCTGAGTTTTTAAATTTAAATTCTACTCTAATTTCAACCATAGCAATGTAGCAATTATTGACATAAAATTCAGAATTTTTACCACGATACACAAAAAGGAGAAAAGAAAAAAAACAAACATAAAAATCCTCATAGACAGAGCCTTCGTGCTCACCTGACGCTTCTGAGAAATACCCGGTTCAGGAGGAAATACAGGCTTGCAAACAAACAGCTACAATTGCTTTTCTTTTTTGTTTTGTTTGTTTGTTCTTGTTTGTTTTGAGACAGGGTTTCTCTGTGCAGCTCCCTTTGTAGGCCAGGCTGTCCTCAAATTTAGAGAACCACCTACCTCTGCCTCCTGAGTGTCACAACTAAAGGTGTGCACCACCAACACACAGCTGCACAATTTCTTGCTACAATAAAGGGGCCACAGACAAACTCATATTGACAAAGGATTCAGAGGAAAGAAACCTAGGCTTGGCTTTCAAGTGGGCAGGTGGTCACTAAGATGAAAGAAGGGATTGAGCAGAGCATAGGACTGGTCCAATCAGGGAGAGAACATGGCAATGCACAACTTCTTAGTAACACTGTAAGTTAGGGCCGATGGGAGGAGGAGGAATGGGGTCCCAAAACTGAAGGAAAAGCCAGCACTCAAGGCTTGAAGGCAAGGGAAAAGAGTGATAAAAAGTTCCTTAGACACCCAGAGTCAAGGGCCAGGTAACATCCTATTTCTGGCAAGAAATAATAAGAAAATGAATTAAATAATGACTGAGTAAATCGAGAGGATTTTGATTATGCCCAGGGATATTTAGTAAGTCAAATGAAAAAGGCTTGGCGGTCCAGTTGGCTGTGTGAATAAAGACACAAGCATCCACCTTCCTGCTTGGGCAACTGAGGACGAGAATGAACGCAGGGTTGAGGGGAGTCAAGTAAAGAAAAGAACAGAAGGGCTTTGACCATGCTCAAGTTTAACATGGTATGCCTAGACAGGAAGATGGAGACAGCGTGGTACCCTGGAGACAAGGTGGTGGTTTTAGGGCAGTAAGAAAAATGAGTTGGGGCTGGTAAGCTGGCTCAGCCTGACAACCTGAGTTCGATCCCTAGGACCCACATCATAGAACGAGAGAACAGACTCTCCCAAGTTGTCTTGGCAACACAAACACTGTGGCATGAGTGCACATACATACATACATAACACACAGGCACGCACAGAATAAGTAAACATCATTTTCATTTCCTTTTTAACGAATGACAATGAAGGTTGAGAAGTCAGTGATTTACAGCATTTACTGAAGTCCCGGGGTTAGGAGAAAACAGATACAAGTGATGTGTCTTAGTGAGCACTTAGTACTCCTTAGTTAGCACTGGCTTAAAACTGATTTAACATTTAACCCTAAGGTGCCTATTGTCTCAAAGAGTCTGTGCAACGCTTTCCTACAGAATCATCAGAAAAGCCAACAATGAGGCCATGTTCCACTATCCATCAAGAACTCCATTTCTGGAAAGGAAAAATGATAAACAAGCCTGCCTGCTGTCCAGTCCTTCCTGCACAGGGTATGACAGCGGCTGAACTGAGCCCAAAGATGGCAGACACTCCTAATCAACACCATGGTACATCAACCAGAGTTCACCACCATCATCCTCTGTCTCCTCATGGTGCGTGTGTGTGTGTGTGTGTGTGTGTGTGTGTGTGTGTGCGCGCGCGCGCCCGGACCTGCCTGACTACCCATTCACTCTTCCTGCAGCTGGACCATCCCAAGATAAAACAC
Organism: Microtus ochrogaster; assembly: GCF_000317375.1. NCBI lineage: Eukaryota > Metazoa > Chordata > Mammalia > Rodentia > Cricetidae > Microtus > Microtus ochrogaster. The sequence goes on from NC_022018.1 coordinate 34,336,871, forward strand.
ATGATAAATTACATTTTAAATAGGCAAATGAAAAACCAAACCAGACAAAGAGGGAGAGGCTACAAAGGACCCAGGGGACAAAGCCTTCCTATCCGGCACTCATTCTAGGGCATCCAAGTCCAAGCAGCTTCAAGTCTAAGTGTGTAAAGCATCTGGTAGGGGCCTGTGATAGGAGAGAGAGCAAGGGGACTCTAACAAAGTCTTGTTACTCAAGAGCCAGTAGTAGTGGAAGAGAGGCAGTAGGCCAAAGCTCTAGAGAAACTAGCATTTGCCCACGGACAGAACCCAGAAGAAGCAAAGCTACCAAATCTGAGAAATGGTAAATAGTGGGCTTACACGTCCTAACAGAAATCTTCCACGGCACAAGGCTGTGAAGACTCCAAGGGGCCAGGAGTGCAAAGGAGCAGTTTCTGGGAGCTCCAAAGGCCTGCTCTGCCCTGAGCTCTTCTGTCTTATTCCTTCAATAAGCAGAGTGGTCCTGCCTAGCGCCACTTCCCCACAAGACTGATGATCCCAGGGAGAAAAACAACACCTGGAGATCGTCCCCTCCCCTAACATGCAATTCTTAATAAAAGGCTTGATTATCACTAAAGGAATCTAGAAAAAAGACAGAAATCTGAACTGCTGGATCTGGTTCCGCCTGTCTTCTAGGGGCTGAAGGTAGTGGGTAGGGCCCCTCTGACTTGCCTCAAGCTTTTTCAAGCTGTGGTATAATAAAGACGATTGAAATGCATAGCACGCCATCAGACACTTTCTTGGAAGGAAGTAACCATGAGGACAATGGCTCACTCATCAGAAACAGCCAGACATACCTATAGGGTATGCAACAGAAGCCAAAGTTGCCTGCTTTGAAAGGGAAAAAATAACTTATAAAGATCTACTGAGAAAAGAAAAAAAAGTGCTAGCCACATTCCCAGATGATGTCATAGCAGGTGCCAGTTCCAGGTCAGCTACAAAGTATCAGGAAGTGATGCAGAAGCCCAACAGGACCAGGCTCATGGTACCTACCCACAACAGACCTACACTCTTACTGACAAGACAAAGAACCTTCCCCTTCTTCTCTGGGTAATAACATAGCTATTATGGACCCAAGTCTGCCATTTCAAGATCTAGTTCCTGTAAGTAGAAGAAAATACTCCATTGCAAAGCAGTCGATGGTCCAGAGGGTGCTGTGCAACATCTTTGTCTTCTTTTTTTTTTAAGTAACAGTTGTATTAATTATTTAAGAATTGCTTACAAGGTATTTTGAGCATATCCATCCCTAATTCCTCCCTGGACGCCTCCCAGATCTCCCCCCACCTCACCCCCCCACTCCCAGTTTTGTGTCCTCTTTTTTATTATCAATGATCCACCCAGTCTAGTTTTATACGGCCCAAACACACACAGGGGTGGGGCATCCACTGGAGCGTGGTTTGTAGGCCAGAAAACTGATTACTCCTCCCCTCGAAGTCATCTGTTGTCATCTGTGGAGACTCATGACCCACTCGCTCTTCCACACGGGAATGTTGATTGGATTAATCCTGTTGCAGGACATTAGAGTAGCCGAGAGTTCATGAGTGCAGTGGTCCTATCGTGTCCAGAAGACTCGTCCATATCCAATCTATCCCTCCCTCTGGCTCTGAACTCCTGCTATCTCTTCAGATACTGTCTGGGACCTCAGAGATGAAAGTGATACAGACTCCCCATTTGTAGCTAAGTGCCCCTCTGGCACTTATTCCCTGTGCTTTACCATTTGTGAGTTTCTGCCTCAACCTCCATCTGCTACATAAGAAAATGTCTAGTATGAGATCTAACATCTGCACTAGTTTCTGGGTATAGAGACACTAATCGAGAGGGCAGTTGCATGGTACCTTTACTAGTGACAACAGTACTAGGTTCACTTATGGCTAGTGAGCTCTCCAGCCATGGGTTCTTGGTCAGATTTACAGAACCCGGCACACATTACTTCCTGTGGAGCTGAGTTTAAAGCCAATCAGAAAGTGGTTGCTTACATCCATAACATTCATGCCACTAGCACACCCTTGGCATAGCTCCCCACACTGATTATTAACGTGGTTCACAAGCTTCACAGTTAGGCAAGACTACTGATGGCTTTGAGCACTCTCCAGAAATACAACAGTTGGTCAGCAGAGAGGAAGCGCTTTAGGCAGTTCAAACATCATTTTTCCATTCCCTGCAACCAAAGCCTGTGATTCTTCAGCAATGGGGTCTTACCATCAACTTCTGATGGACTAGTTAAAAAAAAAATCACTGGCAATATCCTATATTTTAAGAGCTTTGAAACACTGCTAACAATTCTGAGGAAGACTTATCTTACACCTTGCACTGGGCTTTGTATTTGACAACCCATGGTTTTCTGGAGGAGTTACTCCTGTGCAGGTCAAATGAACTTGTGTGTGTGTATGTTATTACAGCAGGTTTCCAAATGACTTTTTCAAATGTCCTTGGGGGGAAAAAGGAAGGAAACATTTAAATGGAGAGAGTATTGGGAGGGTAGGAACAAATATAAGTGTTTTCAGAATGAACTAGTACCATCCTTTCTAAGTCTGCCCTTACTCTCATGGCCGTCTCCCTCCTGAGCAGGTCACAACGAGGCCAGCAATAACCGGGCTTCAGCCAGAAAAAAGCAGTAATCAAAGCAAGTATAACCAACAACAAAAGGCAGATGTTTGATTACAAAACATTTGGAGCTTAGGAAACCGGAAAGGTTTTTTTATTATTATTATTATTATTATTATTATTATTATTTTATTATTTTTGATACCCAGTCTTAATTCAACCAATGAACTTTTAGCTATTTGCATAAAGCCCTGGTCTAGTTTATGAAAGTGAAACTTGCCATCACCATCACCGTCCTTCTCCACCAGAAGCCCAGCCATCTGCTTTCCAAGGGCTACAGAATCTTCCTTCCTTGAGACACTGCTCATGTGTTAGCTGTTCATCCTCAGCCCACCTTACATGATCACCACAACCCAAGCACCCTTTCAATGAAAGAAGGCAGAAGGAGGTAGGGGCTCCTTCAGAGATAGAAGATGGGACAAACTCATGCCTGGCCAAGTGTTTTGATCTCTCCATGGACGAAAGATACTGTGACTACAAGAATGAGCGTTTAGAAAGAATGCAGCCTCTTGCTTACTTCCAAATTCCCTGTCTTCTACGATAACAAATGCCATTTTCTTCTCTGGTTCCGTGGAGGGGAGGGGAGTGTCAGTGACAACAAAGGTACCATTATCTCCGGCAGCGTTTTCCCGAGTCCTGTTAATGATCACACCTGCAGTCACCTAAAGCCCCAGGTTCTCACATCGCTGAGCAAATATTAGTATCCCCAACTTTGCATTCCAGAGAGGCTAAGAAACTTATCAGAAAGGTCAAATCTCAGTAAATGAGGCCAAAACCAGGCATACAGAGAGAGAGAGAGAGAGAGAGAGAGAGAGAGAGAGAGAGAGAGAGAGAGAGAGAGAAGCGCCCCTATTTCCACAGTTTCTCAGTTCCATTAGAATGTGCGGGCCTCCAACTCCAGACCTATGACACCCAGCAATGAGAACTTACCCCCAGACACATAAACAATCACTGCAATTCCATCCTTTTTGTACTGACGAACTGGATTAGTGATTAGTAAAATTTGTAAAAACAAATTCCTAAAAGGGACTCTGGATCAGAGATTTTGTTTTGCTTTTTTTTTTTAAATCTAAGCCTGTTAAATATATGGGATACATGATTAACTGTGAGTTACAGTTTTTAAATTGATGCATATTTACATAAGCCTAAAGACAAAAGTCCAGTGCCTTCTTGAATTCTCGGGGATCTATACCACCCTCCCCACTATAAATATCAGTGGTTCTCACAAGGGAACTTACTATATATATATATATATATATATATATATATATATATTCAGGGGCTAGAGAGATGGCTCAGTGGTTAAGCAAGTTGGTTGTTCTTCTAGAGAACCTGGGTTCAACTCCCAGCACCCACATGGTGACTTACAACAAACTATAACTCTATTTCCTAGGTACCTGATGCGCCGAAGGCCACACTAAACACGAACACTGACAAGTAGTCAGGACATGCTTACTCAGGCTTTCTAGAATTCATTCTTAGACTTGGACTATGCTGTTCAAGCTAGTCTCAAAATCCTAACTGAAGCGATTCTCTTGGCCCTAGTGAAACTAAAAGCACCTGCCACCACACTGACTTTAGATGCAATAACACAAGGCTCTTAAGTATAATACATAGCTAGGTTTAAGAAACACTGAAGCTTCAAAGGGTCTCTTATTAATCATTGAACTTTAAACTCAAAAGAAATGCTATATCAAAAACGCTAGATAGAATAAAAAGATCCAGGACTAGCAATATATCTCCATGATAGACTGCTTGCCTGGCATGTATGGAGCCCTGGGTTCCATGCCAGGAAAAGAGGGGGAGAGAAGGAGGGAAAGAGAAGACGGTCCTTGAACAACCTGCGATACCTAACAGTGCACTAGGAACGAAGTTCAAAATTGGTTGCTTTACTTGGTTTTAAATTATATTTTTATTTAGCAAAACCATAAAATCTTGTCAGCAATCTTTTTTCTCATCCCATTAGAATTTCACCACACTTTGTAGCTTATTGGCAAAAATCAACCCCTGAACAGATTATAGTTAACATAGCCAACTTAAAATCACGCAGTGAAAAGGATCCCAGCAGAGCCGTACTCCCAGCGATAACCCACTGAGGGGCGGACTGTGGAAACATTACAGTGGGAACCCACTGACCCTTCTACAAACGGCAAAAGTTCCTGTTGATCAACAGTATTTGTCACACTTCTCCATAGAGCTATTCCATTACAGTTTTGATTAGCAAAACAATCTAGCCTATGACTGCCACCTCAAAGGGGTATCAACAGTCAAGGTGTCTCTTTGCTTCAGGGAAGGATTTGTGCCAAACCAGGAAGGGTGGACCCTTTAGCGGCAGATCACGTAACATATATTTATCTGAACCGAAAGACTTTTAAAATGCATTGAGTTGAAGAGAGGAAAGGCAAAGGAGGCGGTGACTTTTCCCGGGTTAGATTTCACAATTAGCTTACATCCAGATTCACCTGGTACTTCAAGAGCCTTCCAGTAGCTGAGATAATTACTACTGCTGCCCTTATGAAGAAGCCCCCATGAAAAGTCAGCTAAACCACAAGGACAGCATTGTGTGTGTTGAAAACAATCGGTTCCACATGCAGCTTGGCATGGCAGCATTTGGGAGCAACTTCCTTCGGGGACACTGAAGGAGTCAGGGAGGGGAAAGAACTCATTTCATTGGCAAGGACTTGGGCAGATAAGCAGTGCAGTGAGTTAACACTGACAGGTTAGGACATACCAACAAGTGGTCTAAAGTTATTTTGTAAGCTGTACTGTCTCCAAAGCGTCTCAGAGAACCCAGGGCAACATCTTAAACAGAGCAAAGACCAATGGATAAAAAGGTAGCATTCCAGAACATCGGTGCTCCAAAGAACATGGCTATTTCCAACAGTGAGAACCTGAGCATTAGAACACAGCTCCACACAAACCCAAATCCTTTCATGAAGCAACAGCCTGTTCTCCTGTTCTCTGGTGGCTCTCTATTATGACTGCTAGAGGAAGTGTCCCTTGGTCACTGACCTGGAGATATAATGTATCCATGTGAGACAAACGAGTGGCCTGAGAAGAGGTCACTGTCAAGGAAACAGCACAGTTTTACAACTCCCCTCCCATCTCACTTGCTGCTTTATGAAGCATTCACTCTGGGAAGGCAGGAAGTCGTGTCTGTTTGCTGCTATTGCAATAAAGCCCAGGATAATGCTTAGGAGAGAAGTAGCCAAGAATATGTATTAAGTTTGTGATATGGAATTAACAGATTTGATATCAAGTAACAACACTGTGCTAGGTTCTAGGGACTGAAACACAGACATCTCGTTTGCGAGGACACAGCCCTCACTCTCATCTTTGGTAAACGTAGACATCATTTACCCAGTCTGAGGCCTTTCTGCTAATAAAATTTTCATACTTTATATTAACTTTCCTAAAATCATAATTACACGTACTCTATATAGAATGCTCATGAGCTGGATATGTAGCTCAGTTTTGTGTAGAGTGTTTGTCTGGCATTCATGAAGTCCTGTGTTCAATACCCAGCACCAGCACCACCAGCATGGTAGTATATACCTATGGCCCTAACACTTGGAAGAAGGCTCACTGGTACCCTATATGTAGGACTATTTTGAATGTTGGGCAAGAGTACACTAAAATGCCCTGGTCCACAGACAGCAATCCTATATGCTAAGAACACACATACACCAGAAGCCCTATATCCTCTTTAGGATCTGGTGCCAGGTACTAGGCCTTTGAAGTTCCCCCAGCCTGAATGATCTACTAATCAGGCTCTTGAGAATTTTTTCCCTCAGACACAAGGGCCACAGACACCTTGTCCTCAATATACAGCCCACTGAGACCAAAGGCCAGCACTTAGGGGGCCAAGGCAGGAGGATGGCCATGAATTTGGTAGCACCTTGGACTACATGGTAAGTTTGAGGCCAACCTGGGCTCAAGAGTGAAACCCTGTCTCAAATTCAAATAATGTGTATATGTGTGTGTTCATGTGCATGCGTGCATGTGTGTGTGTGTGTGTGTGTGTGTGTGTGTGCATTTTATCAATCATAGAGGAACTTGAAGAATCACTCCTCCATCTTTCTATACCATCTGGTAAGGCAGGGGATTCTTAAGAGTCTCAAACCTGAGAATTCCAAGCTGACCTTCACATTCCATGGGAAGGTACAGTGCTGTGTACAACAGGCGTTCATCTACACTTTATTTGGCAGTTCTTTAGTTTATCAATTTTTCATCATTTAGATACATATATCTAGCCGGGCGGTGGTGGCGCACGCCTTTAATCCCAGCACTCGGGAGGCAGAGGCAGGCGGATCTCTGTGAGTTCGAGGCCAGCCTGGTCT
>NC_022018.1:34344154-34408207 GCF_000317375.1 Microtus ochrogaster
CTCTCTCTCTCTCTCTCTCTCTCTCTCTCTCTCTCTCTCTCTCTCCATATTAGAGCAGTCCTAAAGGGGCCCAAAAGGACCCAGGGCCCCCAGCCCTTCTTCTCACTAACAGCCTGAGCACTGTCAACACCAGAGCAGCTAAGACAGTCTGTCATCTCCAGTGCTGCTGCAAGGCTCTGCGTGTGCACACCTGCAGGTACCTGTGCTTCAGACAGAGTCTCTGCAGCAGGGAAGCAAGTGGAGGCGCATTGCCTCAAGAACTCACAAGACGAAGCCCCGAGGCTTCTCAATGTATATCTTTACGATTCTAAAGCCAGAGTGCATTAGCGTTCCTGCCAAACAGGCTGCACGGCAGTTTTGAAAGACCACATATAATACCTTCCTAAGACCTGTACTTACAGGGACCCTTTCATCCAAGACATTTAAAGTACTTTATAAGCTCGGAGCTATTCATCCTAATGTTCCAGGGAGGTATGCAGCTGGCCAGGGTTATACTCACTGATGAAGAAACTGAGGCAGGCTGACAGCCTAAGTACCAGTCTTTAAAAGTTTTGCTTCTTACAAATGAATGGCTTTAAACACCCCCGCCCCCAGAGCCACACCAGTTGATACAGAAAGAAAGGAAGGATTTGCATAATTTTTTATAGAAATTAAATAGTACGCTGCAGAAATCTATACCCTACTGTAGTTCTTTCAACCAGAGAGGTCATGAAAAAAAATTATGAATACTCCACTGAAAATGGCTTATCATTAAATTTGAGATACTACTGCCTTTCAAGATGCAAATTCCATAATCACAAATTCCAAGTCGGAAATTTCAGAGGTTTTTCTTTTTTAGAGCTCAAATGGAATCAGGCTTTTACACCTTTGGCCAAAAGCACTTAGCAAAGATGATTAGCATATTCTCTCTGGACTAGATGGGATCAATACTAAGCCCTGGAGATTGGGTTCTTGGGCTTTTAGAGAAAGGTGAATGGCCTCCAGGCAGTCAACCTAAAGGGGTTGGGGGAACCTCACTGATAGGGGACTTGAGGAGTGTATGTGTGTGGGGGGGGGGGCTGCTAGGAGGCTGTTCCTAACTCAGCATCCTAAGAACAGGAAGTGTGTGTTAAGACCTTGGGTTTGCTGTCACCGTGACTAGTTTTCAGTAAGTGCTTACTGTACATGCTGGCTGGCCTCTGTCTTGCGTGTTTATGAAGTCACCTGTTTTATACACACAAGGAAACTGAGGTTCAAGGAAATTAACAGAAGGGGCTGGAACTGTATCCAGCTGTGGAGTGCTTGCCTGTGTACGCGAGGCACCAGGTTGCACCTTGAGTTCATCGAAATTGGAAGGAAAAGATAATTTGTTTTGTTTTGAGACAGAATGCCACACTGTAGGACAAAGACTGGTCTCAGACTCTTGATAAACTTTCTGCAAAAGCAACCGTTTTCTAACTCTTCTACCTTTTTTTCTTTCTTTCTTTTTCTTTTTCTTTCTTTGTTTTTTTTTTTTGTTTTTGTTTTTTTTTGGTATGTGTTGGGAGAGGGGAGGGGGTTTGAACTCACAGGGATCCACCCGCCTCTGCCTCTCTAGTGCTGGGATTAAAGGTGTGTGCCACCACTGCCCGGCTCATCTTCTGCTTTTCTTAATGGTAAAATATATCATTTCAAAGGGAGAAAAAATGTAGATACAGTCTCAAAGCTCTTACAGTAGAGCTAGAAAATACTCATCAACAAATCAAACTGCATACCACCAGAACTTAAAAATAATAATAATTTTCTATGAAATTGAAACCCAGAGGTAAGTGCAGGGAGTTCAATGGTATCTTCAGCTACATGCTAAGTTTGAGGTCAGCCTGGGCTACGTGAGACCCAGTCCCAGAAAAGAAAATAGAAGTTTAAGAGGTGGGCATGGTGACATATAGCTATGATCTTAGTACTTGGGAGGTGAAGGCAGGACAATCTATTGTTTGAGGCAAGCCTGGATTATACAGTGAATTCCTGGTGAGACTGGCTTAGGTGTAGAGAACTCTGTCTCAAAACAAAAAAGAATTATCACAAAGGAAGGCACAAAGTTCCATGGTAATGCTCTAGAAACCTAGCTAAGGCTCTGGGTCAATGAGAACAGGACAATACAGATATTACCAACAGGCAGACCAATCACAGAGCTCTACTCAGCTGCCAATGGCAAGCCATGATGTATGTATAAATTACTAAGGCAGATATCTGAACCCTGAGCTGTCTTTTGTCACCAAAGCACATCTGGATGTATGGGAAGAACCTCTAAAGGTTTCATTTACCAAACCCCAAGAAGTTTCATTTCAGTCTTCCTGAGACAAAGTATGCTGTCATCCCCCATCCCATCCCATCCCTGCCCCCTCCCGTCATGTCACAGTAGAGTAGGAAGCCCCTGAAACTGTTTACATTAAACAACAGATTGCTCTCACTTCATCTCTGATATCTGAAATCTCCCTTACATAATGACTGGAGGCCCCAGGACTAGCTTTTTATTTTAGCCCATTTCAATTTCAAAACAGTCCAGTAAGGTCAATTTTACTTGCTAATAATTTTATAGGAGAGGGAGCTGAGGCCAGAGGAAGCTGCTGGAACTCACATCCACTAAAGCACACTTGCTGAGTTCATCTTTCCCCAGATGTCCAAAGCTAAAATGCAGCTTTCCGTCCCCAGCCATTCCCTACTTCCTTAGAGAGATTCCCTCTGGCCTCACACACGGCACCAGGAGCAGAGATGACAGAGTAAACCATAGCTCCCCGTGGCCACTCTGACACTCACCGCAAACTCCAATCTCCACTGCCTCTCTTCCTACCTGACCACTCCCAGTGACCTCTGCCTATCAGCAGCCAGTGCCCAAAGCGCTAACGTCCAATGTGCTACACTAACCGCTGAGATGGAAATGACATTTCCCATGGTTGCCTGGGCTACATTCTCTCATCACCAGCACCATCCCAAAGGTGGCAATTTACCTCTGCATGTTTCCAACATGGCACATATGTGTGGAGAAATCTGTTTTCACGTGTGTTTTGCTCTTACTTTTAACACAGTTCAATTTCTCTTGCTTTCAACGTGCTCACAGGAGGGAGTCAACAGGAGAAGGACCCAGGAATGGTTCGCACACTCCTTGTTTTTTTTAAATTTTTTTTTAAATTTATTTATTTATTAAGGATTTCTGCCTCCTCCCCGCCACCGCCTCCCATTTCCCTCCCCCTCCCCCAATCAAGTCCCTCTCCCTCATCAGCTTGAAGAGCAATCAGGGTTCCCTGACCTGTGGGAAGTCCAAGGACCGCCCACCTCCATCCAGGTTTAGTAAGTTGAGCATCCAAACTGCCTAGGCTCCCCCAAAGCCAGTATGTGCAGAAATTAGCGCACACTCCTTTTGAGATCACCTCTAGTGACGTATTTGCAAGCTGGTTTCACATAAACTCCTCCACTAAGTTGTGAACTCCTTTGGGCAAGTATTGGGAGGGAGCGCATTATCGAATTCAGTTTGCTACTAAGCATGCAGCTTCTTGTCTCAGTGAGTGGTATATGCATCTTTAAAGACTTAGACTGTCCGTGCCTCTGTTTACTTCTATATTCTACAACACTCTTGCTACAGATCAGGTTAGCAGGACAAAGTATGTTTGCTAAAAAGATTTGTGAGGCTCTTAGAATGCAAAAAGGAGTCCAGTAAATGCTCAATAAATGTTAGTTATTGTGAACAGCATTGCCATAGGCATATACTTAACATATGCATTTCTATACACAGATGAATGAATGAATGAATGAATGAATGAATGAATGAATGAGATAGACTCTTTCTATGGTACCCAGACCAGTTCAAATTCCTGGACCCAAGTTATCTTCCTATCACAGACTTCCAGCTAGCTGGAACTACAGGAATGTGCTATTTCATCATAAGAACGAGACCCTAAGCAAAAAGAGCCTCTGAAAAGATGATGGGTGCACACGTATCCCCCCAATGCATACCTCCTGGAGGGGGATGTTGGAGACAGCACAGCAATAGCCATATCTTACAGGCCACATATTAACCAAGCTCCACTTCTTACCCAGACACTTGACCTGCAGTCTGGGTCACATGATTTTGGTCACAGCTTCCTCGCCTCTACCATATAACATAGGTCACATATTAACCAAACTTGTTTCTCTACAGTTCAGGATCCTCCCAACACACACCCTCAGAAGCCTTAGGAGTAGACGCTTTGCTGAGCTGGGTAGGACCGAAGCCTCTTATCTGAGGCGGGTGCTGTGCTGTCTTGCCTAGCTGCCACCAGCATTCTTGCCTGGAGGACACTTTCATTCAGCACCTCTCCCTCAAACTCTTCTTCCGCCTTCCCTCCCCAAACCTAGCACTCACCAGCTATTTTGTGCTTTGGTTATATGAGGCGCTGGGATGGCAGTCTGCCCTTGAGGCTTCAGGTTCAAACATGGCTTCCCACAGGAAGAGGTCTTCCCCCAAATCCACAGACAATCACAAAAAGATTTAGGGAAACAAAACCACCGGGCCTCCAGGCATGTTCAGACAGGCTCAAGAAAACATCCACATACGCTCATTGTTAGAAACAAAACAATCTCAGTCTCATGAAAAGGAACAAGCAAAGTAGTGGCTCAGGGCGGCCATTCTTGTGAATCGAGGTGCACGAGAACCCAACCCTGCCTGGCAAAAAAATTGGGGGCAAAAACTCCCCTTGGCTTTTCTTCTAATACAGGGAGTAACTGTGATTTTCCCATTGGCTGGTTTTAAAAAAATCAGCACAAAAGGAAGGAAAGAGGGAAGGGGTGGGCCACTCAAGTAGCTCAAGTTTAGAGAAGGCTGCAGGGCCTTTGTGTAAACAAAGGTTTCACCAGGTAAGGAAGAATTAAAATATTTGCATAAGGCTTTTACCAGGTGGAGAAGATAAAAGATTTGAATTTCCTGGCATGAAAGTTGTCCAGCATTCAACAGAGATAATATTTAAGGCTTCTGCCACGCTGACTAGGCTACCCTTCTAAGCAGTTCTGAGCAGTCACAGGGTATAGGCACCACTGACCCCAAAGCCATTCCTGCGCCCTGATAAACGACTGTAGAGGGATGGTGGCAGCGTGCCTTTGGTGTGGTTGACATCCCAACATAAATCCAACAGCAGACTGTGTGACCTCATCCTGGGACCTGAGCCAGAGCTTTCCCCTGAGATCTCTGAAGTTATCAGATCTGGAAAGCATCTCACTTGCTTTCTGTTTTAGTCACCCCCATCCCCCCTACAAGCACCACCCCTTTTTTCTAACACAACTGAAGCCAGCACTGACCACAGGAGACAAGGAGGTAAAAATCAGAAATCGCCCACACTCCATTACCCTGAACTGTCAGCCCGTGAACGAATATGCATTTGTTGGAGGTTCAGTAGAAAGCAAACTGCTGCTCTTGGGAAATGCCCCATCTCCACCATGTTTTTAATCTCTTCCTTTGGTCTTACATGAAATCCCAAGTTTTGAATGCTATTCCTTGCTCTCCCTTCTCTTTTCTTCTTCAGCCTATTCCTAGCCATCAGCCACAGCACAGCCAGCACGGGGTAAGTGCGGTCACCTGCCACTTGATCACCTGGTGCCTCCATCTTTCTGGGGCATCTGATCTCTACAGCCTCTTGCCACCCACACCCTCAGGAGCCCCTTAGTCTAGAGGCATTTGGGCGCAGAAAGAAACGCAAAATCCCGAGAGTTAGATGCCTGCGGAGCAGAGGAGAGCCATAGCTCTCAGAAATCAGAGCTGTGGTACAGAGAACTCCTAGACTTAAGAAGGAAACAGTCAAGACAGTTCATTACATGAGTTAGATGCCTGTCGCACCATCAGGAGAGAGCACAACCAAGGCTGTCCTGTGACAGTTAAGGCCAACTGCTAACTAGACAGAATGGAGACTCACCTGGGAGATGGACCTCTGGGGGTTACTGTGATGCCATCAACTGAGCTGGGAAGATCTGCTTGGTATGGGTGCCATATCCCATGTCTGGGTTCCTGGGCTGCAGTGCAGGAATGGAGCCGAGCAGCAGCAGCAGCGGGCCTTCATCACTGTCCGCTCTTTTATTGTAAATACAATCTGAGCAGCGGCGCCTAACTCCTGAGGCCTTCACTTCCCTGCTAGGATAGGCTATGTCCTTAAACTAGGAGCCAGAAGAAGCCCTTTCTGTCTTAAGTTACTTTACGCCCAAAGTAGATTATGGAAGATGAGAAAAGAAATAAGGCAGTTTCCCGTACCCAAGGGAAAGAGTTGCTTAGGAGCCCAGCAGCGTGAGTAAGACCAACACCATAGTTCTCTATTCCTACAGTGCTTCTGGGTGTCACTGTGTCTGGAATGGGAGGATTAGGCACGGCGGGCAATGGGGTGTCAGGAGCTGGACAATTTATTAGCTGTTATATACGCAATCAATAAATAATATTTCAACTAAATTCTATGTCTTCCCACTGGTTCTCTCTAGGAAAGCACAAACTGATGCCAAAACCTTCCTCTCTGCTCACGACTCCCCCTTCAGAGCATGTCTCGTATGTCCACGGACAAATTTAGGAGGGCGGAGGAGAGGGAGGCCACCATGACAACCACACAGCACCGAAGAATCCAATCAGTTAATGTTTCAGGACCTACCCGTCAAACACTGACAGCTAGCAATCAATGTAAGAAGTTACTTTGCCAAATGGATTCTTTCACCTTTGTATCTGAGACTCGGAAGCCGGCAATGCCAGGCTGCCCTGGAACGTTTCCAGGTTCTTATTCCAGCCTTGTGTGTTGGGTTTTGCTTCTAAAAGACAGCAACAAAGGCTTTGCTACTGGCTACTACGTCCACTTTTAAGAACTGCTGGGTTTTCTATGCAAAGATGCTTCTGTTGTTTCCATTGCGTTAGTTTATTTTCAGTCCCCCCCCCCTTTTTTCTTCTCCATTTTAAATCCTCTCTCTCTCCATGGTGGGCCTAAATGCTGAGGTAATATACATACAAATGTCCCCCCAGACAGATGGGTAAGCACTATCAAGTCATCCTCACTTGACTTGATGTAGCTCCACCCCCTGCAGGGCCATTACAGTCCCCTACAGGGGGCGCCTCTCTGACTCAGTCAGCAGTACTTGGGTCTATAAGCCAGAGCTACTGACAATACAGCCAAGCAAGTATTCCCATAATCCCCTTCCTAATGCATACATTACATAAACCCAGAAAAATTACAACCAGCAGCAAAATAAAACTCATTCGGTCCTTTTTGAAAATGCAGAGCCATATTTATGTTCGTACACCCCACCCCTCCACACTTCACCCTTCCACCGCGCACCCCTATCTAAGAAAGAGAAGCACCTGTTCTATAAGTCAGAGTCCACATACTAAAGATGTTTCTAGGTCATTGATCTTTCCACTTTTGTGTATTACTCTCATGAACAGAGGAACCCTGAAAGTTTAACGTTTATTTCATAAATATTTACTGCAATGGATAACTGTCCTTTCATTCTTTCAGAAAAAAAAATGGGGGGCTAGCTGGTAAAGGCTCGTGCTGTGCTGTATAAACCTTTTAATTTCTGGAACCCATGTGGAAGGAGAGAACTGACTCCCCAAAACTGTCCCCTGACCTCCATGGAGCTGTCTCACACAGTAGGGACATATGCATGCACACACAAATAATAATAATAAAACTAGTTAGAAATGATAATAGCAACAACAATAAGGTAAGTGTTGTGACTATTCTAATTTTATAATTAAAGAAATTAGAGAGAGCCATTAAATAATTTGCCTAAGACCACATTGCTAGAAGAAGGTCAAAGCAAGGCCTAAACCATCAGCATCATGCTTGAAGTGGTGTACCTTGACTTCAATTTTAACAGATACATAAAGCTGTCACTTCCATATTCTGTGTCCTAGGAGTGACCTTATTAAGGGCTAGACTCACGGGAGATCAATACAGAGAGAGCGGCTGAAGAAATGAGTGGGCGCACTCTGGAGATGCCTTTGCCTATGACATTCTCCTTGCACCGAGGCCAAAAACAGGACTGGGGCAGGTTGCCTCCGAATTGTGGCTGGTCCAGTATCTAGCTGTTGATCCACCAGCCCACCTGCTTTCAGTTAGCTGAGGAGATTCCATCTCCTGAGCAGAGGGCATACCCCCGGGTGGAGGTAGGCGGTGTCAAGGCCATCAATATTTACATCTCCTGAACCTGAAGGTCAGTTCAAAAGGGCACCAGTAATTTATGGGGCTGTTGCAGTCACCCAGGGCAGATGCAAAAGAAGGAAGAGCCTGGAACTCTTCCCATTTGCCCTTTACTCTCTCTAAGACAAGAAGTTGCTGCCAACCGCTGGGGCATTCCAAAGTGAAAGGTGAACTTGATATTTTTAACCTAAAAAAACATCACTTGCAGAACTCAGTGTTCAGGAATCTAACGCTATCAATGAGAAACCCTTCGAAGACTCCCTCAAATGAGACAGTGCGGGGGATCTTCTGACAGCAAACGCAGAGTGCACACAGGCACTAAATGGAGAACGGTTCTGGCATTACGTGCTGAAGTTACGGTTTAAAGTTGAAAATGAAGCCCAAAAGCCTACACTTAGCATCCCTGGTTATGAAACGCGCCCCCTTGAGCACTGTCAAATGTTCTTCTGCGTTGGCTTGCTTGCAACACACACACACACACACACACACACACACACAGACAGAAAAAAAAAAGGCCAGCTAAATCCTTTAGGCTAAATACACACAGCAAAGAAAGTTCTGAGTCCTTCTTTTAGTGCTGGAGAGGTAACCAGGGCTTTGTGGATGCTTAGCCAAAGATCTAAGCCCAAAACAGAAAAAACCCACTTGATCCCCACCACCATCCCGACATACACACTTTACCAACTCAAAACTGGAGTGTGTATACGCAAACAAAATGGAAAGACTGGAAGAAACGGGACAGGAGGGCTGAGTATTAGCTCAAACAGAACACTCGCTTGGTCTTTCGACCTAGCTTGTAGAGTCTCTGGCCTTTGTGAATAGAAGCTTTGTTCTGCAATACATCAACTAAGTTTTTGTTTGTTTGTTTGTTTGTTTTGCCCAGCAGCATTAAAGATGTGAGAAAGAGGGATGAAGAACATTGCTCAGTTAAAGGAATGCTTCACTCATGAGTGAAGCCCTGGGTTCAAGGCCCAGCACCACACAGAACGAGGACTGATGGAGCACTCCACACTGATAATATCAGTGTTTGAGGATCGAGGCAAGAGGATCCAAAGTTCAGCGTTCTGCTCAGCTAGTGAAGGAGGTGAAGCCAGCCTGGGCTACACGACATCCTGTCTGAACGAAAAGAAAGAGAGAAAGGGTGGAAGGCACGCAGTGAAAGTGTGTTCACAGACTTTAACAGGATGGACAGACTAACCTTTGAGCAGACGTCTTTTGGGGGGCACAGGGGTTGGAGATGGGCAAGTATGAAGAACTTTTCTGCTTGTCGTTAAGAGGTACATCCAGTAGGCATCCCAAGCTGTGGTCTCCTTGTTGAAACCTGAGTTTTATCTTCCTGTTTTGAAGAGGGCTGTCTTGAGGGAGGGCCTGCGGTGTTATAAATTACCCCATAACTCACTCCCTTCAATAACTCTGTGGGACAGGAAGGAAGTAAATCCGGGAGTCGTGCTTGTGTAGCCCTGAATCGCACACATGCGTGCCTTCGAGGCAGCAAATCCCCGTTGGCCGCTGGATGCCATCACTCATTCACACCTGAAAGAAAACACAAAACACAGGTACTTAGAAACACCATACCCAAAGAAAGGCATCTTCATAACAGAACACAGCCCCGTGGTTCTCACCCTCCTAATGCCATGAGCCTTTATTTTTTTAAAAATATTTATTTATTTATTATGTATACAATATTCTGTCTGTGGTGCAGGCCAGAGGAGGGCACCAGACCTCATTACAGATGGTTGTGAGCCACCATGTGGTTGCTGGGAATTGAACTCAGGACCTTTGAAAGAGCAGGCAATGCTCTTAACCTCTGAGCCATCTCTCCAGCCCCCTGCCATGAGCCTTTAATATAGTTCCTCATGCTGCGGTGACCCCCAACCATAAGATTATGTTTGTTGCTACTTCATAACTGTAATCTTGCTACCATTATGAAAGGGCCATTGAACCCCAAAAGGGGTCTCAACCCACAGGCTGGGAACTGCTACCTTAGCTACATCTATGCTATCGCTTAGCCGTCAGCGCTCCTCTTCCCAACCAAGGGTTCCCCAGTGTGACCGAGGTGAACTTCACACTGCAAAGCTCTGAGAACACACGCCAGGATTCAGGACCCTGCCTAAGCTTTCTATACCAAACACGGACAGCATGTTAACCCACTTAAACATGATTTCAATTAGTGAAACTGACCTGAGTGTTAGTAACCAGATTTCCTCATCAGAAAGAGAACATGCCACTAGCTCACAGAGCAAAAGTCAGGAGTCCAAACCCAGCACCAACCATGAAGAAAATCTTGAGGCTACCCTGTGTTTGGGGCTCATGTACCTACCCACTCTTCACACCATGGGCCAAAAGAAAAAGAGGCCTTCAGACAGTCTAAATTTCTAAAGTTTCTCACTGAAAGATGTAAACACCTAGGTTGTTCATGTCAGGCCAATAGGTTTGGGTGGATTTCTCATTTGATACAAAACTGGTCTTTTAGGGAGAGTCTTTAACAAAACGGTGTTCTCTGTACTTTTAATCACGGTTGAAAATGTTTGGGCCACAGAGATAAGACCATCGCCCGCCTCCCTTTTGCCAAAATAATACCTACAGAAGGAGGGCAAAGGATAGAAAATATCTACAGGCTCAACTCAACCTCATCAGCAGCCCTGCCCTTCCCAACAGCCTGCCAGTTCATCAAGTTGGCAATGAGCTCAGGCTTGGTAGGACTCACCAGTACAGTGAGTAGTCTCCCAGCCTCTAGGTGAGACTCAGGAAGGGACTGCACGTGAACGTTCCATACTCTAGCAGTATTTTCTAACTAATGCTCAGACTGGATAAAGAAATGATACTTTTTAGGCAAAAAAAAAAAAAAAGAAAGAAAAAGAAAAAAAAGCCAACTTTGGGGGAAAGCGAGGTATTAGAAAGTTTTGTCAATTGCTTTTCAACAAAATGACCACTTCAAAGTTTAGCGCCTACAATGGCAGAGAACAGAGACCTGAAAAAAACAATGACAGGACACATCTTTGACATAGCCTTTCCACGGCTGTGATCATACACTGAAGATAAAAATTCTCTTTTAAATAAAAACCATTGTGGTATATTTAATAGAATAATATAATTAAAATATCCTTTCAATAAAAGGATTACTACCGTCCTTTTAAGCTTTTTCAAAATGATCACTGATTTTAAAGAGCTTTCTAATAAGATTATCTGCCCTACAAAATAGAGCCAAGAGCACTCTGGCTGCATAGGAATGAACTGTGGTTGGTTTAACTTACAACAGAAGATGGCCCTACCCAGAGGGTCCTACGGAGCTTGCAAAGCCAAGGCCTTAGACTTCCTCAATGTGCCGAGGAAGCAGGCGGAGAATGATGCCAGGCTGAAGAGAAATCTCAGCTGGTAGAGGCCCCTGCTCCTAAGCCTGAGCTCAGTCCTCCAGAGGCGAGCAAGAGAAGGAAGGTACCAACTCCCAGAAGTTTCCTCTGCCCCCCATGCCTTCCCTGTAGCACCTGTGCCCACACACACACACACAGTAAGTAAAATGTATATATTACAACATCTTGGCCTGAGTTTAAACACACACAAAATTAAGTTCCTGCTAACCAATACCATATTTAAAAACAAAACAAAAACATGGATGTAACAAACTTTGGAATGCATCTCCATGAACACTCCACCCCCACAGCCTAGGCTTCCCAGGTGACTTCAGCTACACCTGTGCTGTGAATAACTATTTGGATGACAGATTTAAAAAAAAAAAAAAACAAAAAACTTAAGTCATACTTGTGTGGTTTTGCCTTCAGTGTTAACCCTGAGCAAATGGAAAGAAACCGGTCTTGTGAGCATCCCACTGGCCACCATGGAGGTCAGGAGATTGTTGACCCTAGACATGAAGAACAAGGCCATGTCCATGGCAGACATGGTGTCTGCCAGACATGAGGCTTCTGGAGCCTCGTGCCACTCTATCCCTGCTCTGCCTTCCCAAGTCACTGAGCTGTGAAGGCCTAGAAGACACCTTTAGCTAAAAACGGAAGTAGACAGCTGCATGTCAGACTGTGAAAGGAAGGATCTTTATAAAACCCCAAGGGCTGGTGCTACCTAAAACAGCAAACAGGACAGCCTCCACCTCCTCTCCCTCCTCCTCTTCCTCTTTCTCTTCCTCCTTCTCCCTCTTCCTCTTCCTCTTCCTCCTCCCCCCTTCTCCTTTTAATGAAACACCAGCAAACCACATTCAAGGTCAAAAAAGGTCCCCTTGACCAACTGAACTGTTCTACCATATTTGATCTTCAAAATTAAAAGGCAGAGAGTTAAAAGTAGTAACCAAATTCTAGATTCCAATTTGAAAACCGGAAATTGGTGCAGGACATAGACCAAAATAAAGACAAGTCATCTACTGGCATTTAGAGAGATTTCTTTTGTCAAATACTGATTCACACACAGGGCAAAACAATGACTCATGACAGCAGAGGACCATTCATGCCTTAGATATATCTTCAGCCATTTGGATGTGCAAGAGAGAAATTGCGAGGCCTGCCCAGAGTAGGGTTAAGAAATAACTGACCATGGCTAAAATAGTAAAGCCTCTAAAAGAGACATACAGCAAGGAGTACAGTCAGCACAATGTCACCAAATTACACCCTTCAGTCTGCCTTGTCTTTAAAAGGCATGCGCTTCAGACACACATGCAGCCAGCACACAGCACAGCCAGGAAAACACTCCGCAACCAAAATGACAGCCTAGGAGTCTGTGGCACTTATAAAGGATGGTTTGAGATATAGGCTTCATTTCCCTGTCTAAATAAAATATCCACGGAAATGATCTCCTGACACATAGAATAATCCTAAAAAAGGGCGGGGGTTGATTAGCCAGACATCGGGCCTGCCATTCCTACATCATGGTGGCTGAGGCAGGAGGATTGCCTCAAGGTTGAGGGTAGTGTTGAGACGCTCATAAGGCACCATCAGGCGCCAAGCCAGTCATAGTTACAAAGTGAGACCTGCTGTCAAAAGTATTAAAAGAGATTTAAAACAAAGTGAAGCGTCAGTTTATTCTGATCCGAAACAGTGAACGGACCCACTAAGTCCAAAGTCCCTCCTCCGAGTCACCCACTGTCCACAGGGAAATAGGAAGCTGGTTTTATTGATTTACCAGGAAATGACTCGCTCCCACATTAAAATCTTTCCCCAACAGTGAACCACATCTGCTCAGTTTCAATTGGGATACAGCAATCCTCCAACACAAAGGTTTATTTGGTTAATATTTTTCAGACAGAGTCTCCCTACGGATTCCAGGATGGCTCGGGACTCACTAGCTAGTCCAGACCGGCCTCAAACACGGAGCACTCCTCAGTCCTCCCAAATGCTTGGATCAGGGATATATATGCCCACCCCTCCCCCAACTTTTAATTCCAAACTTTTAAAGAAGTTGTTTGGAAGAGAGAAGAAAACAATAACAGCTACCAAAAACAACTGGATATTATGACAGAAGGAGAGACTATTTTTCACTCAGATGTATATTATATTCAAACCGGAAATCAAGGGCAGCCTGTTTAAACCTGAGGCACCAAGTGAATACTATTCGCCCATCCTGGGCAGCCTCTGTGGAAGACTATTACAGACCGTGGGTGGGTGTTTGATATCAATGCTGTAGACAGTATGTTTGTTCCGCCACTGATAGGAATGATTTGGGAATTACACAAGGAAGCATAAATACCTCTATACCTCTCTCTGTTTAGTTTTCAAACATTCTGGTTGCTGAAAAGTTGAAAGAGACAATTTGTTACTTCGGAGCCCTGGGTCCCTGTCTCTGAGAGCCGACTTGTCTCATCATGGGGCAGCAGCAGATTCAGAGTAAGAAGAGGCATCCCTGTGCTGAAGGACTGCGCCCGCAGCTGCCTGCTCCTTTGGCACACTTGGCTCATGAAACCTTGCTGAAGCATTTGGCCTGTTCATCTAATTTGCCAATTTCCTGGGCTTGACACCAGGAAGAAGCCTGAACATTTGTTGTTGTCCATTTGTTGCATCACAACAACTCAAGGCTTCCTCGCCACATTGGAAGAACCTGGCCAGTCGAGAGGAGACAGACAGACACCGTCAAGCCTGCTTCTGCTTTCACTGGAAATCAGTCTAGTGTTGTGTTCTAATCATTCTAGCAAGCCATTCTCGTGTATTCTCTTTGAAAAGTTGTCCTCACTAGCCATGAGTTCTTTAACACTCAAAAAATGGGACCTGGAGAAATGGCTCAATGGTTAAGAACACTGGTTGATCTTCCAAAGGACCTAGGTTCAATTCCCAGCACCCAGATAGCAGCTAACAACTGTAACCCCAGCTCCAGGGGATCTGACACCCTCACAGAGATACACATGCAGGCAAAACACCAATACACATAAAATAAAAATAAATAAGTCATTAAAAAAGAAAAGTTCAAAAGAGTTTAGATGGCAACAGGGGGGGGGGATCTGAAATGACAGGACACTGTCCGCAAAATCTAAGCAATAGGAATAGAAACGGCCATGTTTTAAAAGACGGAGAAAAAACCATGGCAAGACAATGCTGTGCTCTTCCCAACATTCCATAGTGGGGGAAGAAATAGCAACTAAACAAGGCGAAGGCTGGAAGCCCTGGGATGTGATTGGTAGCATTGGTAGAGGGACCACGCCCAGCCAGCTGCTGAGCCTAAGCTTTGCAGTGAGTCACAGAAAGACTTTTGCAAAGATCTCCTCATCTGCCTAGAAGCCCCAGTCCTCCATCACCACGGCTCTTTATGACGTAAGCAAATAAATTGCACAGTGCAGACAAATGTTTCTGTGCCCAATACGACGGAAAGGAGATACCTGGACTTCCTCTAGAATGCAAATCTTAAAAGGAAACTAATGAGAAACCCCCTTCTTTCTTTATTGGAAAATAATTCAGTAAGGGCATCAGTCTTGTAGGTCATAAGTCTATGTCCTAACGGAAGCAAGCCATTCATCCATGTTTTCCCTGAATGCTATTCTGCCTCCACTGCAGGATGTATCCTCACATCAGCTGTGACCAGCCACACAGCAGAGGAACTTGTCACTTGCTTTGTAAAGAGGATAGTTACATGTATACCCATGGCCACAGGGCATCACTCACAATAACAATCACCAGGATGTGGCTAGAAGCCATATGTCCATTACTAAATGGATGAACAAAATGTGGCAGGCATTTGATGCTATCCTACAATGCCAGCGAGCCTTGTGGATGACGCACTAAGATGAAGGAAGCCAGCTACTAAGACATGTGTTGTGCTATACACTCAATGGGAAGCGCTACAGCATCAAACACAGGGACCGAAGAGCAAAGGGGGGGGGGGAGGATGGAAGGAAAAGGGATCATGGATGGTTCAGTTGTGTTCAGAATTTCCATATCCCAAGACCGGTATTCAAAGATACAAATATGCTTTGCGGTAATGAATTGTATACATAAGATAATACATTTTGCATTTAGTGTCATGAAAAATAAATTAAAAAAAAAAAAGAAGTTGGAAGTGGTGACTTATACCTGTAACCACAGCACTGAGGAGGCTGAGAAGGGGCAATTGCTGTGAGTGCAGGGCCCAACCTGAACATAGTGAGTTCCAGGGTAGACTGAGCTACAGAGAGAGGCATTCAGAGAGGGAGGTGGAGGGAGGATACAGATGGGGGAGAAGAATCACCTAAAACAAATTTTAGTCAAAACTACCAAAACGGCATCTAATATTTTGTATGCTAATAGAAAAATGAATATTTTCTTAAAATCACATACACATGCAAACAAGAGTAGCTTCTCTTTTAAATTATCATTGAATGTTCACAATAGCTCTAAGACTTTGATCTGATAAGAATCTACTCCAAGTTGGGCATGGTGGTTCATGCCTTTAATTCCAGAGCTCAGGAGGGAGAAGTAGGTTAATCAGGCTGTGAGTTCGAAGCCAGCCTGGTCTACAAAACAAATTCCAGGACAACTAAGGCTGTTACACAGAGAAACCCTGTCTTGAAAAACAAAACAAGCAAACAAAAACCAAACAAACAAAAAGATTCTTTCCCATATCGTTGCGTCAACTCATTTGAATCTCTCGAGTCATTCAGGCTACCTTGTTCTAGAGACAAGGAAATTAAGGTCCAGAATGATTGAAGAATGTACAGAATGTACATTTTCCAGGATGTACCGTTAGAAACTGGCAGTCTGTTCTGCAACTCACTCCTCTTCACTTCTCTAATCCACCCTTTCTCCCAGAAAATCCTGGATTGGATGTCTGCTTCTTTCCTATTTTCCACACCAGCCCCCTCCTCCCAGGACCACCAGAAGGTTCCCAGAGGTCACCAATTAAGTCTGCAGCACAGTGACTCAGTTTGGTGAGCTTATCTGTACCTGCCTTCTCTGAGGGAGGTGATAGGGCTGATCCACCCTTTCCTTCTGGAAATTATCTCTTCCCTCCATTTTCCAGACACCATTTTCTCCTGATAATCCTTCTGTTTTGCTTCTCCTTAACATTCTTAAGATTCTTATCTTCTCGCTCAATTCCCACCCAAACAATGAACGGTTAATCCAGGAATGAAGGCATGAAGTCAGATTGACTAAGCTTCTTTCAGATGTTTACAGAGTTGCTCTGAAGCCTATAGTTAATAGGTAGTAGAGCCTTCTGAAGCTGTGTCTTCAGGGAGGGTTTTTTCATAGCCTAGTGCAAGTATTTGGCACAAAAGCAAACGCTAACATTCTATTAGCAAACACAAACTTTACTATTAATGTAACTAAATTCTCAAGTTTAGAGCTACTTTTCCTTTAGATTCTACCAAGACACTGCCACACTATTCAACTGCCATGATCAACCCAATGTCAGTTAGGGATCACCCACAGGCTCCAGAAAATAGTGAAAACTGTAGGAACATTTCTTTCCTGCTGCTTATTGTGCTATCCCGGGCCCACAGCAGATCTCCCTGCTTGGTGAGCACCTGCACATCCTCACAAGACACCACCACTTCCCAGTTGTTAAATTTATTTCAGCAAGTACTCTGCTCAAAGAGCATCTCACTTCAATAGGAAAGCATTAGACGGCAATAGAACATTCCAATGTTCTACTGTTTCTTGGTCCAGTTGGCAGGAAGTCAGACACAGCCTTGCTTTGCCTTCTCAAGATTTTCCCCATCTCACACGGGAACTCTCATAAAAGACACACACCCACGAAGCTGGCTCCACATCTTCATTTTCCATTCAACCCTCTGTTGAGGAGTGCATCCTCAAGTCTCCTTCTGCTCTCTGACCTTGTCGATGCTCCCTATTAGAGCAATGCTCAGCATAATGGGATGTTAATAGGCTGTTATGATTTACTCTACAAAAATCAATGGTGGAGATCCTGCTGGGGAAATAAGCCACTTTGGTGGGCTCAGCTACATGAAGAGCATTAGGTACCTGGTACCCTGGGCATGAAAATTTATGCTGGGCAATTCTGAGCTCTCTTGAGCTGAATTTTTAATGTGGATATTGAATCCAATCTTCCCCCGCCCCTTGTTATTTTAAATAGATGGAAAAATAAGGAAACACAACGTGATCACCTTGTAATCTGGAAAGCATCTAAAATATCACACACTATTGAGAAGATAACATTTCAACAATGTCTGATAGTAAGTAGGCTATGAATCCGGGGAGGGAGCTGACTGGGACAAGACAGCACTATTGCTTTGCTTTGTTTGGTTTTTGCAAGTCTAGGAGCAATCAAAACTATATAATCGTAACTCACTGGTAGATCAAAATAAAATAGTCAAAGGAACATGGTGGAACTCAATTCAAGTTTTGATTAAGAATAACTTTTCAATGGCTGAAAGGTCATTCTTTGATGATGCTTCACAAACACCAGTTTGTGAAGTTGACCCAAGATTGAATTTTTGGATGGAGCAGATATTTTTTAAAAGATCATCTTGCTTTGAAAGAATGAGAGAGTTTCTTCAAAATATCTGTGGATCACAAAGGAAAACAAAAATCTCATTTTATTCCAAGGTTGTCTAGGGTGGACTGTGTAGTTAGAAGTGGATGGTCTTCCCATAGATTTGTTTGCTTATAGAACACACCTGAAAAATTACTACTTATAAGCCAGGAGGATCAGCTTTCAGAGAGACAAGTAACTCAAGGTGAGCTGGTGGCAGGTGACAGGTGACTGTGACAGACCTGAAGGTAGCATGGGAAGGCGATTGTGACAATCTTACTGCGAGATGATTCTTATATGGTGATAATGAAAGAACAAGTTGGCCCTCTTTATCAGTTTTTATTATTATTTTTCAGTTCTCTACAATGAATCTTCTTCCAGGAACTAAGAATTCCCACAGTCTCTTGTGAGAACACTTTCCCTAGGGAGATATAAGCAGACATCTTCCTTCTCATAGAGCAGAGCCCTGACCATAAACCAAAGTGCTTTGCTACTGAAGTCCAACTTGGAGAGGCAGTAATCTTTTTGGGATTCCTTACAGGCGTGCATGATAAGTTACTTACAGGAGCACGAATAACCCCATGCTACCAGATGACACACTACCAGAAAGTCTCACTCAGCATGGATGGACAACTCCATGAATAGAGTCTCCTCTTCAGTTAGTCTACCACAGTCTGTAGCACCTCTAAGACCAGGAGGTCACATGCAATTAAGGCAAAAATTGCTTATAACTGACCAGGAGATGCAGGAGGAAGCAGCCAGAATCTCAGCTAAGGGTCAAAGGACAAACCCCATCCAACTCCACCTTCTATGAGGAAACATTAAGAGTCATGAGGTTCAGTCTCTAGGCCTCCTCAAGTGGTCACAGCTGCTCTGATGAAATGCTAGTGCAAACATCCCCCTACTCTAAAGGAAGGACACATTATACCAAACGTCACTGTCACCTTGGTGAAGCTACTGCCCTCTCCCCAGGTCTCTTGGCACACTTACAATTCCCCTGTTCAACATGCTACACAATTGTCACTGTTTCTTTGTTTTTCTTTCTACCTACTGAACAGTGAGAACCTAAAGGTAATTATTTCTTAGTTACTAATATTTTTGAGCACCAACTGGGCAGTGGTGGCACATGCCTCCAAGCCTTTAATCCCAGCACTCCAGAGGCAGAGGCAGGGGGCTCTCTGTGAGTTCAATGCCAGTCTAGTCTACAGAGTGAGTTCCAGAACAGCCAAGGCTGCAGAGAGAAACCCTGTCTTGAAAAAAAAATAAACAAACAAATAACAACAAAAGAAACCAAAGATATCAAAGGACCTTCTAACATATGTACATATGACAAAGTCTCGGCAGTTGTTGTTTAAGAAAAATCCATAGTGCACGTTTTACTAACCAGCCCCTGGTCCAGGCACTAGAGTTATGGCCATGAACAAAATAAACAAAAATATCACTAGAGATGCCTACCTAGAGAGATGAATGAGCATGAAAGAGCCAATAAAGTCTCCTATTGGTTGACTTGAAATTTCAAACAGGGAGACAAAAATAAGGCATCTACATAGCCTGCTTTAACACACCTCTACCAGCATCGTAAAAGTTAAGCCCAAGCCTGTTTTATTGCATGTGTTCTAGAACTACAAGCTGACACACGATTTCTCTTTAGCAATGATAAGTCTCAAGAGATATGAGACATACTTCTCTGGCTCACTACATCTGAACCCCAATGAGAATGTATTTGGGGGGCAGCCACAATTATCTTCCAAAGTAGAAAGGCATCTTGAAGCTGGTGTTTAATAGAAATCAATCCCCTGCACCCATCAATACTAACAACTGAAACCTGTAATGTTTGTGTCTCTCCCAATTTTTTCGTCTTAAATGAATTTTTTCATTTGTATCTTCACATCACATGGGACTGCATGTTCTCTACAGACATGTAAGTGTATGCCCATAGAGTTTATGTAACTTGTGTCATTTTGCTCAATTGGTAAGTTACAAAGTCTAGCTTAACTCTAGAATTGGAAATGCCAACATCAACACAAACGGTCACCATAATTGTATTATACCATCTACATGAGGGATAAGATTGTAACCAGGAATTCCTGTAACCCAAGTATTGGGAAGGATCAAGAGTTCAAAGTCATCCTCAGCTATGTAGCAAGTTTGAGGGCAGCCTGAGCCACATGAAACATCATCATCATAATCATCATCATCATCACTACCATCATCATCACCACCATCATCATCATCATTGCCACCATCATCATCTCCCCATCATCATCCCCATCCCCATCATCATCATCATCACCACCATCATCATTACCATCATCATCACCACCATCATCATCATGATTGGCACCATCATCATCGTCCCCATCATCATCATCGTCATCATTATTAATAAGCAAAACTCTCAAATCTATTATGATTCCTTCCAGCACTCTATGCCTCACCTACTCTACAATTTAGATATCCAGAAGACAGATCAACCAGTTACTGACACTGAACGATCTTTCTACAGCATCCAGGTATCAAAACTTGCCATTTATGCATAAGTAGTCTATGTAACTACCTTATTCATTTCTGAATCAGCTAAAATCATCATTTCATTTTACTACAAGAGCAATGACAGCAAGCCCGTTCTCCAAGTTCCCTGAGGTCCCAGACTAAGTTATAGTCCCCATGTACCAGCCCTCAGCACACTTTTCTGCTTGTGACAAGACATTGGGCGATGACACAAAACACAAAGGGAAGCTAATGCTACAATGGCAGCAACTGTGAAAGCCGGTATAAGGGTGCTCACGCTATTTTCTGCTCTTCCGCCAGTCTTCTACTAATTAGACTTTGAGCCATTTAAAGGCAGAGACGCTCTGTCTTCCTGTCTAAATCATGCTCAGAAGCCCAGATGGTGTCACGCTCATGTGGCATGTGTGTTGCATCAATATTTGCTCATTGATTTGTTGCTCAAATACCACTACTGAGTTGTGTTTGTCTGGCGAATCATGCAATTTTAATAATTAGTGTCTGAGGTGGGAACATGTCTTTTAAAAAGGCTGGGGGGGGGGGGGGAGCTTCCTCTATAGGTAGCCAGGTTGTCTCTTTGAGGGCTTACTTTTTGAGACAGAGTACAGACCTAAACAGAGAACTCTCAACAGAGGGTTCTAAAATGTTTGAAAGACACTTAAATGTTGGATCGATGGGGGGGGGGGGAATGTAAAGGACGGACAAGCAAGATTGGTCCCCAGGAAGATGAAAAGACGCTTCCAGATCAAACAAAGCGGATGGAAAGGTGCGTTGATGCAACCTCAAGAGTAACGCCAACTTTATCGCTGTCTGTGTAGACGCACACTCTGAAGGTCACATGCAGAGCTGAACTGGCTTTGTGATGAAGAGCCCTGCTGCTCTCATAGAAGACCAGATTTCAGTTCGCAGCAGCCACACTGAGGACCTCACAAGTGCCTTGAACTCCAGCTTCAGAGGAACTGATGTCTTCTGACTTCCATAGGCACCACATACATGGCATATACACATGGAAAGATACATAGGATTTGGTATTTACCAAGCAATCAAAATAGCTTGGATAGCATGTGGAGCCAGTGGGATCACATACTTTTACCTCGAAATACAGAACCAACTGCTTGCTTTGGGAAAGCAGAGAGACCCATTCTCAGGCTCATAATCCCTACATTTTATTTTAATTATTTTTTCCTTTGAGAATAGATTCTTTTCTCATACAATATATCCTGATTATATAGTTTCCTCTACTCCTCGAAGTTCCTCATCATCTCCCATCCCCTTCGGATCCACTCCCTTTCTGTCTCTCATGAGAAAAGAGCAGGCTTCTAAGTGATAACAACCAAATACGACAAACTAAAATATATTATGATGAAACAAAAACAATCCTTACATTTATAAATTTTCTGACAAAAGCAAGTGCTATCAGATCATGAGGCATTTTGATAAATCAAACCTCTAATTCATTCAATATTAATCAGAAGAGCATCTAGGGCATAAGTCTTCTGACTGGGGCAGTAGAGGGAGAGTCAGACAGAGCATCAGTGCGTGTGTAGGAACAGAACAGAATATCCAATTCATCCCTACCCACCACCTGCGCTTATCACTGACCCTATCGGCAGAGCATCAGGTAGTCCATGTTCTCACATAATGGATATAATTTAGTCTTTCTTGGAAGGAGAGAAATTTTCATGTAGTATAAGGTCAAGTTTACAATCATTATCTTTCATATACAGAACTTCAGATTAGCAGTACCATAGAGTGTTGGGCACAATGTACATACATCCCAGGAAGGAATATTCCAAAACTTAAGAGCTTTATACATGTTACTGTTACATGTGATTTTTGTCCTCAAAAAGATGCTCAAAGGAACAAGGATAGTCACTGGGACTTTTGAGTTTTAGTTATTGGAGGTTATTTTATCTTTGGGGTGATATTAATTTCAATAAGTTCAAGCAGTCAGTAGACAGCAAAAATGATAATATTCATAATAATGTTCACGGTGAACTGAAAACTCTTCTGGGTTATCAATAACATGATTATTGCCTTCAAACAAATAAATCCTCATTTCAGTTGAACCAAGTGTGATTAGGAATATGTTGCAATGATACTCTCAGAGGCTCTAAAAAAAACAAAAGAAACAACAAAAGATTTGCATTGTTTTACTCAATAGATTCTGTGTTCAAAACAGAAGGATGTGGAAGGTATTTTTTACTAATCTCATTCCACTTTAAATATTGTAGGCATAAATTTACCCAGAATAAACTCTTACCATCATCCACCCATCTATCCAACCACCCAACCATTCACCCACCCAACCATCCATCCATCCATCCATCTAAACTATCAATAATCTCCATGATTTCTACATCACATTTTTCAATGTTAACTTTCTAGAACATCTTCCCTAAGGAGAGCTATAAAAGCCGGTGAGCTTTTTGGTCAATTAGCACACAAATATAGTCTGTAGTCTGCCCCCTCAGAGTGCTTACATTCCAGTGGAGATGCAGTTCGACGTACATACTCTGTTATAGAGATACAGGACAGCAAGAGTTTAAGGGAGGCACACCGTAATACGTGTTAGGTGGGAGGCTTCCTATCAAGGCAACATTTCAATTGAACGGAAGGGAGGAAAGCAGGGAGTGAGCCCAGGAGCCCGGGGCAGCAGAGCCATGTTTGTTTATACAATAAAGGCTCTGAGGCCAGGTGGTGGCAGCAGCTGCAATGACAGCACAGGCCTTTAATCCCAACTCTTGGGAGGCAGAGGGAAAGGCAGGTGGAAGCCAGATTACAAAGTGAGTTTCAGAATAGCCAGGACTGTTAGCCAGAGAAACTCTCTCAATAAAACCAACCAACCAAACAAACAAACAAAAACAAAACCAACCACAAGGTCTGTGTTGGCAACACTAGTAATGCTCCAGCAGAGGATACAAAGGCCAGCCTTTTTGGATTGATTCTGGGACTGGGTCCAGTAGGAATACAGTAAGGGGAAGGTTTATGGTTCCTTCTGAGACTCATTTCCCTAATTTCTTTTAGATTTATTTTTAGTTTATGTGTCCGTGTGTGCCTGAGCAGTTGTATGTGCACCGTGCATGTCTGGTGCCCACAGAGGCCAGAAGAGGGTATCCTCTGGAGCTGAAATCATGGGCGGCTGTGAGCCACCCTATGTGGGTGTGAGGCAGTGAGGCCAGGTTTCTCTGTAAGAGCAGTAATCACTCTTAACTGCTGAGCTACCTTTTCAGCCCCATTTACCTAATGCCATCGCCAGACTTAAAATGCATTAAAAAGCGAAAAGCTAAAAAGAACTCTTGGCAGATCTTCGCTTAGTGAGGCTTCCACTCCTAGAAAAGTAGTCATCCAGGGCTGGCTAGAGGGTTCAGCAGGCAAAGGCCGTTGCCAACAAGCCTGACAACCAGAGTTCAATCCCTGGGACCTGCAAGGTCAGAGAGACTTCTGCAGATTGTGCTCTGACATCCATGCAAGTCCTGTGGTGTACATGGTTTTCCTCCCTACGCCTATACACAATAAAAAATGTAATGTAAGAGAGAGATGGGGAAGGGAGGAAAAGGAAAGGAGGGAGGGAGAAAGGAAGAGAGAGTTAATCCAGAGGAAGTTCCAGTGTTAACTTGCAGTCCCTCACTGCAAGGTCTAAGTCTTTCCCTTAAATCTGTCATTGCTCTTGCAGATCTGAGTTTGGTTGCCAGCACCCACGTGGCAGCTCACAACCACCTTAACTCCAGTTCCAGAGGATCTGAAGCCCTCTTCTGACCTCCATAGGCTCCTGAACACACGTGGCGCATATCCACGTGCCCGGGCACACATGTACACATAAAACAAAATTTTAAAAGAAACAGAAAGTTGACGGTACTTTTAAGAGGTAGACTTTAGTGGAAGGTAATTAGGACTTGCCCAGTGCCTATAGAGGCTAATGCTATCCTCTTGGACTGGATTAGTTCCCACAGGAGCGAGCGACTATAAAGAGAACTGGACTCTCCCTGTTCTGCTTCCGGTCTTACTGAGGGATGCTATCTGTCCATTTTCCCCTCTCCTCTCCTGTGCCTCCTTCTTTTTCTCCTTTCATTCTCCTCCTACCTCCTAATGACCTGCATCCCCCTAAGACTCTGCCAGCAAGGGGCCCATAGCCAGTTCTGGCTAGATGACTCAGCCGATAAGAATGCTGTCATCAAGCCTAAAGAGACCTGAGTTTGATCCCAGAACCCACAGGGTAGACGGAAACAAATGATTCCTGCAAACTATCCTTTAGCTTTCCCATGTATATTAGCATGCACCAAAATGTGTGAATGTGCACACATGCGCACACGCGCGCGTGCGCATACACACACACACACAGAGCATATAGGGGGAGAGAAGGAATTTTTTAAGCTAATAAAATTTAAAAGGCCATCACCAGATACAGCCCCTCAATCTTATACTAGAGTCATGTGTCAAATTTAACCTCCTTTCTTTGATGATTACCATGCAGTCTGTGGTATTCAACAGAAGATAAACCAAAATGAATTTTCTTTCATTTGATTCCCTTCCCTAACATCTATGCCAAAATATTTAACAGAAGCCTGGGGGTGGGGTGTGCGCTGAGAAGAATTCAGTCAAGGCCACACG
Organism: Microtus ochrogaster; assembly: GCF_000317375.1. Classification (NCBI taxonomy): domain Eukaryota; kingdom Metazoa; phylum Chordata; class Mammalia; order Rodentia; family Cricetidae; genus Microtus; species Microtus ochrogaster. The sequence goes on from NC_022018.1 coordinate 34,369,327, forward strand.
TGTTAGTCTAGCCATGTAGTTGCATGGTTTATGCTGGCCTCTTCCCTTCTTCTAGAAGGGTACATCCTCATAAACTTCCTGTGAGCTCTGTCTGGAGGTAGGGAGGACAGGACTCTCAGACCCAAGGCTGTTACGACAGAATAAGCAAAAACAGCACTGAGCACACACACACACACAAAACCACCACAAGCACAGTGGCCCAACTTCTGTGAGACCCAGTAGTTAGAGGAAAGTCTTTTTTAAACCCAGTGAAAAAGGCCCACATAGAGGCAGGCACCAGTATAATTACCGGGCCACCAGGCCTGCTTGCCAAGACAGCTTGATGTGGCCTCTTGACCAGGTTTCATCCTTGGCCTCGGTACAGGTTCGTCTCTGGGAGCCTCCTGCTCCAGCTATTAAATGGCCCGGCAGATGCTTGCTTTATGTACTTCAAACCCCAGCTATCTATGTGCTGGTTTGTTTTGGCACCGAGTTCAAATGAGAGAGCATCTGGGGACCGAACCAGAGGCTCACAAAATCCCACTGCTGGGTTACTGTCAAGGACTTGTTCCTACCTTCCCAAAGATCACTGGAGACTCTCCTACTCAGATACTCACCAAGTGTGGTCTGGATATAACCAACTGCTAAGGTTTATTATTCATCTTCCCCTGGCAAATGCACATTGCTGGTCACTTGATGGAAATGGGAGGAACCCGTGTGTGCTTCTAATTCTGTCCTCAGATATCCAACTTTCCTAACCCATGTTCTTATTCAATTCGGTGGCCTCATCACCAACTCTGTGTCCGCCTCTGGGCACATTCTCAGTTAGCTCCAGATACCCAAAACCCCAGGATCTGTGGACACTTTGGGTGAATGTTACTTCAGGCTGGATTCCTCCTCTTCCTCCCTCCACTGTATCTCACCACCTATCAGATGCTAGGGCCCCATCCTCGTCATTCTTGACTTCCCTCCCTCCATTTGGCCTCGCATCTAATACTATCATGCCTGGGCTTGCCTTTCAGACAAGAAGAGACAACCTTCTATCATGTTGCTATGGACCCTCTGGGCAGCTCTGCAGACGACTAGCAAGCCATGTGTATAGCACCCCTCCCCAGCAAAGTCAGAAAGGCCGCCTTCATCTGGGCGAATCTCCCTGTAGGACATGCTCTGTTATTCTAATTTCAGAAGCACTAGAGTGAGGGCAACAGGGATCCAGGTGTTTACATCATCAGGAATAAAAGAAAAGTATATTCACTTCATGGCATTACTATAAACCTGTGTCAGGTCAGGTCCTCAAAGACATGCTCACTCTTCACAGCCGCAGCGCCTTCAAGGAAAAGTCATCCGGAATCCAGCAACAAGCCATTTCACCTAATAATCCAAAAATTAGTGGCCAAGTCAGGAGCAAGGTGCAGGGCCAATACCAACCTAGTTGGAGACAAGGAAGCCAGTGGAGTGGGAAGCCTAGAGGCTAAAAAAGCAGGGGAAAGGAGGGGGGGGAAGCAAACAGGAGGCAGAGGGGATATAGATGCCACAGGTTAGGAGCACTTGCTGCTCTACCAGAGGACTGGGTGGAGTTCAGTTCCCAGCATCCACACCAGGAGCTTCCAACCCCCTGTAACTCAGATCGAAGATAGCTGGCATCCCCTTTAGATCTCAGCAGGCACTGCACTCACAAGCTCAAATCCTTACATCATTAAAAATCAAATAAAATGTTAAGGAAAGAAACCCAGGATGGTCCACCATTGCCTCATCAATCGCACACACCCACGCTAACATTCCACTCCCCATCGGGACTTTTCCAGAGTGACTCCCACTGGCTGAAGGGAAGCCATGTCAGGCCTGTGCGTTTTTCCTTTAACTTTGAGTAATGCAATGAAGGCTGAATTTTCAGAGAATAAAACTTGCTAATTAGGAAGCCAGGGCTCACAGTTTCCAATGGCTGAATGTTAATGAGGTCCTTTTCTTTCCCATCTTTGGGGAGCACAGTCATCATTTCCATTACTGACCCCCACACACAAGGAGTGTTGACTGTGTAAGCTCTCGGGGTATCATCAATACCTCTGAAACCGGTGGTAGCTAGAAAGACTTAAGCCATGTGTGCTGCCTTCGGAAATAAAATTCCTTTTCCCCCTGAGTTAAGTTGATTACTCAAACTCTGAACACTCCTCCCTGCCCCCACCTCCAGCCCACTCACATTTTCCTTAAACTAAAGGACTCTAGGAAAACAAGCAGGGCATTATACTTAGCTCCTTGGAATGAGATCAGTTCTAGTTTCAAATTCCCTTGTGGAACAACCCCAAGGCCATAAGACCCTGTAAAAGTCCCAGCTGCCTAACAGCTCAGAAAGGCCCAACTATGACAATAAAGCTTTACTTAAGTAACGGGGAGGGAGGGACACCCCCTAACTGGTCTTGTAGACATTAAGCAGGAGCAGGTCCACAAACAAGCCAGACTCAGTCTGGGCTGTTCCCTAGAGGTGGACGCCAGAGCCAGGGCCTTCCTGCGGGGCTGGGCAGTCATTTTCTGCACCTGGCACCATCTGTACGCACCCAGGCGGGCCTGCTGGCAGAGCAAGCCACGCAGACCGTTACTAATGCAGTGGGGTCAGTGGGGTTGGACCTGCAACAGGATGCCTATAGATTTCAAAGACTGGCTTTCCCTCCACGCCAGCTCATCAATCTAGGTTGGAAAACAAGCATATTTTTATTTCACTTTTTTTTTAATTAAAAAAAAAAAAAGCTTTGCTTTTAAAGATCTTCCTGTGAGAACTGCACGCGATCAAGGTGCTGACATTAGTGCGACCATAGTTGTTCAGAGCATGAAGCTAACTCCTGCGTCCTTTGCCAAAATTCAGAAACAAGACCAAGAGCTTTACCTCAGACAGCACAAGCCTTTAAAATAGTGCCCCTGGGGCTACGGATGTGCTCGGTCGCTAGCTAGAGAGCAGTTCATTAGCACTAGGTTCAACCCAGGATGACATAACCCAGGCCTGTTCGCACACACCTATAATCCCGGGACAAAAGAAATGGAGGCAAGAGGGTCGGAAATGCAACGTCATCTTCTCACTACTCTGTGAGTCAACCTAGGACACATGAGATCCTGATATAACTAATGAATTAATTAGCAACACTAGAGAGGGACATCACGGGAAAAGTCAGCAGCCAGTCCTAGGGGCTGTGTCTGGAAAGGAACAACCAAGGCCTCCTCCCAGGGGCCATATTGTGTGAGCCTGGGAAGGGAAGGCACAGCAGAAACTTGACCTAACTAGCCAGGTAAATTCATCCATCAACTCTGTCACTCACTATCAACTGCCAATCAAGTACCTTCTACACGTGTGCTGTCTGGCCAAGAGTTTGACACCCCCCCCCCCCAAACTTGTTCTATTGAAGAGGAGTCAGGGCTCTGAGGCAAACACAAATACAGTCAAGACTCCTAAGGACAGGACCATGCAAATCCTAACTTCAAACTTCAGTTGGTAACAAACATTGACCAATTTGAAGTCTTGTTGAAGTAATAAAAAAATTTAATTATGTAGTTAATTGTTTAAATACAACTTTTTGGTTGAGAAAAATCTCATGGTCAAAGACTGTTACTCATTGCTTTGTAAAACACCCATTGTACCTTTTAGGATACACCATGACTCAAACTCATATAGTCAAAAACCTAAGAAGCAGCCAGCCGCAACATTAAGGCATGACTACACCCTCTGGAGAAACTGGATCTTTTGTTTACAATAATTAAAGGTTTAAAGAAATTTTGCGATAAGTGACCTCATTCTCTTAACCTTGCTTAGATATCAGTTTCTCCACTTAAAACCTTAACAGGGTTGAAATCAAGGTAAAGAAGTGGGAGTCAGGGAAATTCGTAAGCCAAAATCCAATAAGTAATGTCTCTAAGCAAGATCACCTTCCTTGGAAAAACTACACGCTTGCTAAGTGGGCTGAGAGATTCGTGGGCCGGGCATGGCTATTTGGCAAACCTGGAGAAGTAGGTTTGCTTAAGCTCACATTGAGTAATTTATCCTTCCCGTTTTTCTAGCCTCCAGGCAACCACGGATAAGTTTGGGCTGACCTGGCTCCCAGCACAGCTGCTCTTCCCAACTCCAGCCCTTCCACACACACTCACTGAGCATCCTCCAAAAGGAACTCATTCAGTCTGAGATCCTTAGATAATTCCATATCAGAGAAACACCTTCCACAGCAGACATAGTTTCAGCCTCGAAACTTCCCATCTGGATAGCACAAGAAAACTAAGCACAGAGAGCAAACAGGAACACTCCAAATGCAATAATCCGGCTGGATGTGGGGGGTGGGGGGGCATGCCTGTGATCCCAGCATGGAGAATGTGGGGCAGGAGGATAAGCAGGTCATCCTCCTACTTCACCTACATGTCCAAATTCAAGCCTTGGCTACTTAGGGACCCTTCTCAAAAGGCCAAAATGAATACGTTAACTAAACCAGAATGTTCTGCAGGAGGTATACCACAGGAATTCTCAGCCCATCTAACTGGGAAAACAAACAACCTCTTATTCCTGATAGCTTCTTTGGGTACTTCAAAAATATCACTTTTATCAGGCCTAAGTTCATGCATTAGGTTCATAGTGAAAAGCTTTTGTGACTCCCTTATATTATATTAGTCACCCACCAGGAACTCCTCTTCTTGACAAAATCTGCCTGCCCCACTACCCAGCATGCACCTGCATTTCTCTCTGTCTGGTTCAGCTAGTGAGAGAGATAAGAATCTAGACAGGGGCTTTTATAGTGTTGTACCTGTAACTTGTCTGAACCACCAACTGGCAAACATTGTCTCGGCCTTCACTCTGTAGGAATCCGGGACATGGAAATAACCATGCAGACCCATGCTTTTTATTTTATTATTTTTAATTGTGTGTACGTGTTTGCTTATGCCTACATGTGTGAACACAAGTGCAGGTGCTCAGAGAGGTGAGAAAAGAGCATCGGATCTCCTGAAGCTGAACTTACAGGCAGCTGTGAGCCTGTCAACATGGGTGCTGGGACCCAAGGTCAAGTCCTCTGCAAGAGGAGTGAACACTCTGGGTCCCTGTGTCATCTCTCCAGCCCCAGAAGTGTGCCCATTAACAGCAAGCCCACTGTAGAAATGGCAAGCATACCAACCAGAAAGTAGGATGCCTAGATAGTAGAAGGAGAAATCCTTGAGAAAGCTTTAAAATATTGTGTCCAAGGCAGGAACATAGCAAAATAACAAAAACCTGACTTTAGGGCTCATAGGGAGAAAAATATGTACAAACAAGTTCGAGGAGAGATGGAACCCGCCACGTTTCTCAACAGCCCAGCCACTGTGGATGAGAAAACAGAGCATCACCATACAAGATGGAAGCCTCTCCTACAGAGAGCACCTCATTGTCCAAAGGGCACAGGGAGATCTTGAGATTTACAAAGTTCTTCTTCTGTTTTTAAATATCTGAGCATTTGGTTAGACTTCATCACCCTTTTACTAAAAGGCAGAGTTAAGACTTAATTTCTTATCAGCTATTACCAACTGTGACTATTAAAACATAAACTTGGGACAAATTTATAGCTTAGTGTCATTGTGAGTTAAGTAGTTCAGGGTCTTAAGTTTGATCTCTACAATAAGAGACAGACAGACACAGCCTTCTAATAAGGAAAGAAATAAAAACTCTGAGGCCACATACACACACACAATGTATATATTCTACATATAGAATACACATATACAGAAATAAGACACTTTTCTGACCACTTAGATTCTCTTTGGCTTATAGATAGTTTTAATAATTTATTTATTTTATATACATTGGTATTTTTCTCACAAGTATGTCTGATGGGGGAAATCAGATCCCCTGAAACTAGATTTACAGACAGCTGTAAACTGACAAGTGGGTGCTGGGAATTGAACCAAGGTCCTCTAGAAGAGCAGCCATTGCTCTTAACTACTGAGCCATCTCTCCAGCCCCCACTTATCAAGATTTTTAAATAAAACCCTCCACAGAGCCCTCAGAACCAGGAAGAATGAGGAGGAGGAGGAGGAGGAGGAGGAGGAGGAGGAAGAAGAAGAAGAAGAAGAAGAAGAAGAAGAAGAAGAAGAAGAAGAAGAAGAAGAAATAATCACTTATCATATGCCATATGCTGTGTATGAAGATAAGAATCTGCTTTCTCAGCTTCTTAGGATAATGGGGTAGAAATGCTCCCGGTTCCTTACCACTGTAGCTTTTGTTAAAGAAGAGTTGCCTGCAAGAGACATTGACAAATGTATGATTGTTAGCTGGCCAGCGGTGGCGCATGCCTTAATCCTAGCACTTGGGAGCCAGAGGCAGGCAGATCTCTAAACTCAAGATCAACCTGATCTACAGAGCAAGTTCCAGGACAGCCAGAAATACACAGAGAAACTCTGTCCTAGGAAAATAAAATAACATCTAATTGTCTTCTCTTGTTTGGAGAGGAAGCTGTTGAGAGCTGGCATTCTCGGGAATTCTTTGGGGACATAGACATAAAACAAAGAAAAACCAGCCTACAATTCACAACTTCAGAGAACCTAGACAGCAAAGAGGACACTAAGAGAGACATACATGGATCTAATCTACATGGGAATCAGGAAAAAGACAAGATCTTCTGAGTAAATTGGGAGTGTGGGGATCATGGGAGAGGGTAGAATGGGAGGTGGGAGGAAGAGAGGGGACCAGAGAAAAATATATAGCTCAATAAAAACAATTTTAAAAATTAAAAAATAAACATCCCTTGACCAGGAAAAAAAAAAGAACCACATACAATTGATCAAAGGGAGCAAAATGGGTCTCTTCTTGGTCATGAAGACATTAGCATGTGGCCAAGGGCTATCTCTGCAAATGGGAATGACTTGCCCCAGGCTTGGGTTCAGGTGAGCAACTGTATAGTTTGATTGAGAAAACACACAGAGTGCCAACTTTCCTTAATATTTAATATATAGGTTTTCAATACAGCTACCATCTCTAACATGGTTTTATGGGATCATCATATAATCCCTAATTGTCACTCAAGGAAACCAGTAATGAGATCTCAATGAAAGTAGTTTAGGATGAGAAATTACATAAAGAAACTCTTAGAGCACTGTGCGGACACTGAGATCTAGAAAGGATAACTCCATTACAAGAACAAAGATTGTGGAAACAGAAGCAAAGCCAAACAGGTTAAGGACCCCACTTGGATAGTTACAGAATGCCATACTAGCTAAAAGATTTATCTAGAAGCTCCAACTTGCAACACACCATCTAGAAACCACCAAACACCACGGGGGGGAGGGGGGTCCGAAATGACTGCAATTGGCTGGTTCCGAAATGACATTGGTGCAGCTGCATCAAACCCTGCATGACAACACAGTGACGGTGTTGGGGCAACATCTCTGTCCACAGAAAGAAAACGGTTTCTTTCCAGATGGCCCATCTATTTTTGCAAGTATTGAAGCAATTTGATAAATAGAGCAGCAAAGATGTTGGTGAAAGAGAGAGAGAGAGAGAGAGAGAGAGAGAGAGAGAGAGAGAGAGAGAGAGAGAATGTGTGTACGTGCGTGCATGTGTGTGTGTGCGTGCGCGCACACGTGCGTGCGCACACGTGCACACACGGGTATCAGAGAGACAGACAGACAGACAGCTTGAAGTGTTACTCCTCAGGAACAGTCCACTTTGTTTTCGAGACAGGGTTTCCCACTGGGACCTGGAGCTTTCTGGGTAGGTTAGCTTGGCTGGCCAGCAAGCCCCAAGGATCCTCCTGTCTCTACTTCCCCAGCACAGGGAGAACGGTTGTGCCAACCATGCCTGACTTTCTCTTGTGTGGGTCCAGCAGAGTGAACACGGATCCTCATGCTTGTACAGCAAGCACTTTACAGGCTAAGCAACCGTCCTCGTCCCATGGCTTACCTCTTTAAGGTCAGTTCAGCATCACTTTATATCAGGAACTATTAATCATTCTAGAAATGGCTCTCTCTCCATTGCTGCTGCTAGGCAAATGGTAGGTTTTTCCAGCCTCATCTGTTTTGTTTTGTTTTTTTAATGTCACCTTTAAACTCACAGAGTCCCATAGTTCTACCTTTATAGAAAGGAAAGAAATCCTGGGAACCAAAGAGAATATATTCTGTTTCATAGAAGACCCCCAACTATAGATTTGAGTGACTTATTCAAAGCCACACCACTAAACACCAATCAATCCGTTCTACCAACCAAACTAAAATACACAGACTAAGCAAATATACCTTATGTTTTCTGCTAATTTATACAGTAAAGCATTATAAATAGCCCATGGTTCTTTCTTTAAATATCTAAACTCATACATTTTAAATTTTTAGTATTGCAATCATTTAAAGGGGTAGTTAAATGGAGTGTTTTTATAATGACCTTTCAAAGCTAAGCACATGTTGAGACTAACTGGACCACCCAAGTTAAAAACCCAGTTATTCCATTTAATGTTTATTTGGTTTGTTTCTAAATGTGTATTTAAGTGGCAAAGTCATAAAGGGAAGAATTAATGATAATCAATACCAGATCTTTAACCATAGAGCTCTTCATGGGATTGCAGTATTTTAGTGAAGTCAGCCAAAAAGCATTCTAAGTTGAGAGAACTGGAGAATACTGGAAAAGCAAGTCCCCAGCCATATGTCAGGTCCTGGAAAGCAGCATTAGCAGAAGACCAGGACACTCTCCGATCCGCAGACAGACACTCACTAAAGTAAGGCATGATGGACGGTGGGGACAATGCAGATCTTAGAAGTATAGGGGCCACAACTAAGGTCTGGTGCCAGAAAAAAAACATGCTCTGTGCCCTTCTGCTATCTTCAAAACGACATGTCACCACTCCAGACTCTAAAATGAAGTGTAGATAAACTTCAAAAGACTCCAAAACAAAGCATGCATTTACGCACCTAAACCTACAGATGGTTCACATTCTTAAGGCATGGTCCTCATTTATTCTCATTGAAACAATTTCTTAAGCAGGGATTAAGTTTCCAGACTAACCTACAGAAATACTTTTTTTTTTTAAGATTTCATATATGCTTGAAGCAATTAATACTATAGTGTATCTGAGAAAACAGGAGAAAGGGAGCTAATGCCTTGGGCAGAAAGAATGAGAAGCTGGGGGGCAGGGGATGCAGAGAGAAACCCAGCTTCCAAGGCTTAAAGGACTTGAGTCGTCCGCCTCCCGTGCTCTCCAGTGATACCAATCCTCAGGGGAAAAGGAGAAACTGCAGCAAAGCGTCTACAATTCCACTTGCCCGGATCTCTTACAGGAAATAAAGCCAACAGAGCACTAAGGCCTCCCCAGCAGGAAACGAGGAACCTCTAAGTCCGTGGAGAAAAAAAAAAAAGAAATGGAAAATAACCCAATTCCTGAAGTTAAAAGGCCTCGGGCAGCCCCGTCCTAGTCTTCCCACACAAAACCCTTTAGAAAGCCAGACGAAAGTACTGCAGAGCAATGCCAGCGTACTTGGCATGGCCTTGAGAAAGCCAAGGCATGATTCTGGGAAATGGGACATTGCTTCTCTATGAACAGTCGGAGTACAAAGGAAGGGCTGGACTGCTGTGGAGAAATCTCGCACCCTTTGCTCTGAGAAGCACTTTCCAGAACTCCACTTTAGATGCCTAAACCCCACGAACTACCTTGACACATTCCATTCTAGAATAAGACCCTGGGAAGGTGTCCTATCACCACCACTGAAAACTCCAAATTTCCTAGGCATAGAGATTGCGCAGGGATGGAAGCCATGTAGTCATAATCCTGACTGAAACTACTGGAAATCTCTCACGTAACTACAGAATTGACATTCAGTCCCTTATTGAGAAAAAGTACCAACCTGTCAAGCCATGAAGCAAGAGTGGCCATGACCTTAAACACAGCAACACAGAGTCAACCTGAAGAGAAGTTCTTGTTCAGAGAAAAAGCAAAGGAATCCTCTGCTGGTCTGGTAGCTTTTTACACACATGCACAGGCGCGTGCATGAGTGTCATTCTGTCTGGCTGTCTATGTGCACGTCCATATGTGGCCAGAGGCCAACCTTGGGTATGGTTCCTCAGGCACAATCCACCTGGTTTTGTTGAGCGGTGTTTCTCACTAGCGTTAAACATTCCGAGGAAGATAGACTGCTGGCCAGGCAGTGAGCATAATGTCTTTCTGGCATTGGGATTACAGCACTCCGCATGATGCTTGGGTTCTGGGAACTCAACTCAGATCCTCACGTTTGTCTTTCTGGCTCTTGTTCAGTGCTGTGGGAGGACCTTCTGCTCCTTGAGCCAATAGCCGCTGAAGTACAGCCCACTGTGCTGCGGAGTGTCTTCCGCTCCTTCAGCCAATAGCTGCTGAAATACCAGCCCACTGGGGCGTGGTCTATTTACCTTTAAAAAGGAGCGGCAAGCCTCAGCCTGCTTTCTTGGTTCCGGCGCTTGGTTCCGGCTCATGCTCCGGCTACTAGGCTCCTTTCCTGACGGTTGGTGCTTTGTGAGTTTTACCCCCCAAAATAAATACTCCTTTAAATCCTAACTGGTGTGGGATTGTTTCACGCATTATCTGGAGCCCAGCGTTTGGTTTTAGAACCAACCCGCACCCCCCATCCCCCAGCTGGGCTGCCTGCCTCTGGCTAGGCTACCTGCCGCCAGCTCACAATTCTCCTGCACCAGTTCAATTTTGACATTTTGAGACGCTGCCTTCCTGTGTAGCCCTGGCTGGCCTGAAACCCACTTTGTAAACCACAGTCATGTTCTTAAAGGGGAGCAAAATCCCACGGCGTCAAAATGAGCCCCTTCCTCAGGGGCTCAAACCAGGCCCAACGTGGAGCCGTAGGCTTTTCCACATGGTCCACTGGGCTGCAGCCCTTCAGATCCTGCCTCAAAAAGGGCAAGACTTCAAACAAGCTGGAGCAGAGAACTGTGCACAGAGCTTCCACAGCAAAGCCAACCCTGGGTGGTAATGATATCCCCCTAGGCACCCGGTTCTCAGACCACAAGGAGTGATGATTTACCACGTAGGGTGGAAGAAGGCTTGGGACTCAGACTGACATGATGAGTTAATTCAGCTGGAGTAACAATCCACATCTGCACGGGCATTCTGAAGTCTCGTACCGCATCCCCAGCCCTCCAGATCTCCAGATAACCAGGGAATCTGTGTGGCATTCCGGAAAGGCACTGGGCTGAATCGCAAGGCCCTGGATTTCTGTGCCGCCTCTGCCGGCTCATCCCCCGGGAAAGGGCAAATCGCTCTCTCCCAGAGACTAAGGCTCCTCATCTGTAAAACAGAGAGCAGATGCTTGTTTCTCTTATAACAGAGTTCTAACTGACATGGGAGGAGAAATTTAATGCTATTTCTATGCCCCACCTCCCTGTCTGCCAGGGGAGCCTCCAAGATGTTTTAGTGAACAGTGCATCCAGGGGCTTCTAAGAAAATTCACCCCAGCGGTATTAACCATGCAAATAAATGTATGAACAACACTATCCTGACAACTACTCCAAAATATCAACTTAGAAAGAAAAGAACAGAGAAGCATTTTTAAAAGTTTTTTTTTAAAAAAAGCCAGGCATGTAGCCCCTGGGCCTGCCCAAGATTGTGCCTGTCATTAGCCAATCAAGAATGGGGAGGGATTCATGGTGCTCTTCCCATCTCTCCTTACCCAATGGCAGCCTGGATTCTGGGGAAGGAATAGTTATTGTCTTCATTTGTTTATGAAATGATGCACCTATCAGGCTCCAAAGCCTAGTTCCAAAGTCATGGTCACACTGATAGGACTGGCTAAAATCACAGGGCCACAAACCAAACTAAAAGGCATTCGTGTAAGAAAGGGAGGAAAGAGAAAAAAAGAATAAGAGTTTTTAAAAAAAAATGGAAAAAAAGAGTAAGCCAAATATATTGTATACATGTAAGAAAATGTCCAAAAAACAAATTATCAACTTTCTAAATTAAAAATTAAAAAATAGCTAGGCATGGTGATTGACACTTGTAATCTGTAATCCCAATAGTCTTGAGGCTGAGGCAGGAGGATTATGTTGAGTCTGAGGCCAGTATGGACTACATAGCTAGACTCTGGAGAAAGAGACAGAAAGAGAAATACACACGCTGGGGGGGGGGGGGGGGCAGGGGAGTGAAGCCAAGGACAGAGGTGGCTCAGCCAAGCTTAAACTCCGGGTTTAATCCCTAGTACTACCTCCCTAACCCCAGTAAGGAAATCACAATTCTTTAGCTGAGCATGTGGCTCATATCTGTAATCCCAGAACTCAGGAGGTTGAGTCGGTTAGATTACTCCAAGGTCCAGGCCAATTTGGGCTCTATAGTGAGGTCAGGCTTCTGCTACCGTGTTAGACCTATCAAAAAAGAAAAAATACACAAAACCAAAAAAACAAACCTGTCTATAATCCCTTGGCAGGAAGATCAGAAGTTCAAGGTCAGCTAAATGGGCAGTTTGAGGCCAACCTTAGCTACATGAGACCCTGTCACCGCTGTGCCGAGTGTCAGCAATCAGGTATCACACTGGAGCCGGAACAGCACCCCAGAAACACACAGCCGGCTACAGATGTGATGGAGTTGCATCATAGCTTGAATTGCTCTTCAGACTGCACCCTCTGGCAGAGACTCGCAGCGAGATAACTTTATTCCACCTGGCAAGCCATTTGGTCGAACCCCATTCCACTGTGGTGTAGGTACCTGTGTGTGTGTGCCATGCTCATACCTCCCTCGCAGGCTCCTGTAGCTTAAGGGCAAGGAATAAGGCCATCTCTACATTAGGGATGGCATTTAATGAGGTGACTCAATAGTTGTTAAGTAATAAAAACATCAGTCTGCACAGAGCCTGAGGTGTGGCCTGCTGCTGTGCCAGCCCTGCCGTGTGCAGCCCTTTAATCTCCTGAGTGGGTGGAACTGCCCTAGGATGCCCTCTCTCCACTCCTCGCCCTGCTTTTCCTTTATCGCACTCTGCGCGTGCTTGGGTTTGAACCTCCCCTCGGGATGATGCACAGATAAACGCAGCTCCTCTCTCTGCCTTCCTACCGCAAACCCGAAGTCCATGGTTCCCTGCGACAGCCACAGTCTCAGCTGCACATTGGTGAGACTGAATAGAGACAGCCACTGAAACTTCTTTTTCAACTCCCCACTCTATACAACTGAAATCAAACCAGTTTTCTTAACGCCAAAGGAAGTGGGCAGTTGGCCGAGATAAGATAACGGCCCTAACGACCCGGGCACAAATATCTCGCGCTCTAAGAAGAGGGTACCTGGATTTGATCAGCACTCAGAAAATGCTCTTGGTGGAAAATTGAGTTTCAGTCTAGAGAACCACTTGGTCCTGCGAACCATGATGACAGCAAGGGTCTGCACAGAACGGCTACCTCCTCATTGTTTTAGTCTCTAAACCAAAAACAGCTTCCTCCTAGTGTGCTGTCAGCTTCAAAAGCCAACCACCCGGCAGCGGCATTTTCTCCATGAAGCTGATTCCTAACGGTGGTGTTTTCCTAGGATCAATCTGCTCCTAAAACTTAAAAGGAGCCAGGAAATCTCAAGCCCCTGCGATTTAACAAGTTTGTGTGGCATGCCTCAACTACCAACTCGTTCACTCAAACCATAATCCTCTCTTCAAATCTCGACAGAGACAGAAAGAAGAAAAGGGATTTGTAGGTACGGTGCTGAAACATGACATCCTGCATCCACTCCTCAATCCCTCCAGCACCTCTCAGGAAAACATTAAGAGAAAGGTTTTGTCTCCATTTATCCGTCTGTGAAGCCGTTTTCTATGAAGCTGTGTTGGCTTCATATAGGGTTTGATATTTAGAGTCTTTCTTAAGCAAATAAGAAGTGGGGAGTCTCCTTCAACTAGTAGTTAAGAACATATCTTGGCATTACTTTGTCTATCTTTTTGGGGTGTCTCAGGAGTTGTCTCAACAGTTTGCACACTGTTGACAATGAGAGCCCCATTCTCAAAGTGAAAACATTTCCGTTTGTGTATCAAGAGGCCAAACCCTAGCAGCCTGAGAATCTTTTCATCTCGTAGGCAACATATGCCCACAGTGGGTTTAGATCTAAATGCTGAGAAAATTTCAGGATGTGGATCACGTACCTGAAACACCTCTAGCTGGATGTGGATGGAGGATGAGTCTTGGATGTCAACGTGACCCAGAGAAGAGAAGCTGTGAAAGTGTTGAGTGTTAACATCTCAGCAGACAATTAGCAGGAATGGTTTGACTTCACTCTCTTTGGAGTGGCCAAACTGCTATTTGTAAAGTCCTTTCCTGTCTTTAATGACACCTTGGATGGAACCCATAATTGGGGGTGAAGGGGGATCCATTTTTAGTGATTATACTCTAGGTCAACTTAAATTTCATTCTCAAATTCTACTTTGATTTTCTACAAGCCATGACTAAGTAAAAACCATTACTGGGCTTCTAACTAAGAAGGGGCAGGTCCTATTATCTCTTGTTCAACACTCCTCTCCTCTATGGAGGAAACTGTTAAGAAGAGAAAAGCGAATGTCTGACTATCTGCTATGCCTGTGTAATCATCTCACCTAGTAAAACAAGTATATTTATCTCCCTTTTAAAGAGGTAAGTATTTGGATACCAAAGAATTAAAAAGAATCCTGATATTCAAAATATTAGCTGAGTATGAGGAGAAACAAGATGGGGAACCTTCCCTTTATCTTAAGATGGGGAGGGGTAATTGCTTGAGTAGAGACAAAAGGAACAGTCAGTATTGTTCTATGGATGTGGAGATTCCTAAACAAGTCCCCACTATCCATTAGCTACAAATAGAATTTCAGAAACTGTTTCCTTAATTTCCCAGGATTGTAATGGTGTGGTATTTTTAGATACACCCAACATCTATTTCTTCCAATCTCTGCACCAAACCATCTCAGACGATAATAACAGCATTGCAGTGTCCATGGTCATTTTTGGTATAACAATACATCAGCACATTTCTCTCACATTCTCCCTTGTTTAGAAATGCTGAAAGTAAGTTTAGGAGACTGCATCATTTATTGCAAGTCTCACAGCTAAAACGACCACATTTGAGACTGGAGTCACGGTATCTCACTTTCGACCCTGTGTGATCCTCACTCCAGTGTGCTGAATCTCCTGTGGCTCTTAGCAGACGTTACTCATTTTTCAACTCGTGAGGTTCTAGTGTATACCTTATCCCCTTTGATTTCCCCAGTGGCCCCCGAGGGAAGATAAGATATGCTACCTGTATTAAAGATGAAGAAATTGAAGCTTAAAATAGCGTACTTAGCAAAGGCTTTCCAACTAGAAAATAGTAGACACTTGAAGCCAGTTCTCTGACTTTGCTTCCAGTTGACATTCTCCACTGCCCAGCAATTTATCCTCCATAGCTCGAGCTCTTCTCCTTTAGTTAAGAGTCCAGTGAAACCGACTGGATGCAAGGTGAGGAAGACAAGGCTTTAACTCCCAGGCGTCCGTGAAGCTGAATAGCCCTGGGAAAGGACCCACCTTTCCTGCGTTGTCCACAGGCAGCAAGGGAACTAGCAAGATGGGAGGAGGCACCAAAAAGCACCCGAGTCATTCGTTCTAGGACCTAGCAATAAAGTAAGATGCATCTTGAAAAGCAAACTGAAGGAGCTGGAAGGTCTTACGGAGGACCAAAGAGTCCTGAAGTAAAGAGAGGTAGCCTTAGAATAAGAAAACATGCGCTCCCTAGACTGCGTGTGCCAGAACTCAACCTCAGCAGAAAAGGGGTGCTTTATTGGTGGGCTCCTTGAGGAGCAGATGAGAACGTCAGGGCTCGACATTCATGACGAGGATTAGTGCATTCTGTCTCTTCTTCCACGGAGACCCCAGAATCCTGTCACTCGTGATCCTTCTGTTTCCCACTCTAAGAGGGCAAGAGCAACAGCATGCCATTTTGATTTCCTTTTTTCCAGACTTGTTTTTAATTATATGTGTGCATATATGTGTCTGGGGGTGGGGTATGTACATGTGTATGCTCCTGGAGTCCAAAAGAGATTCCTTAGGACCTCGAATTACAGGCCATTACAAGCCACCTTGTGTGGGTGCTGGAAACTGAACTCAGGTTCTCGGGAGGAACAGCAAGGGCTGAGCCATCTTTCCAACACCCAAAATGTCACTTTGGAAGGTGTGAGACTAGATGTTGAATCTTCTAGTACCTTGATGCTGGACTTCTAAGGGGCCAAGAGTGAGGAATTTCTGTGGGGTATAAATTGGTCCATTTGAGTTCTTCTGTTACCGCAACAGAAACAAACTGAGAGAGATGGAGAGGATGTGATGCTGAAAAATTTCTCAGACACTTCTTGATAGCTCAAAGGAAGCTCCCACACATGGTTATGAGATAAGGGCTGGCAGTGTGGAGATCTTGGCATCAGTCAGAGGAGGCAAGAGATACAGACAGGCTGCTTACAAGAAGCAGAAGACGTAGACTTACTGTCACACAATGACACATGACTGGCATGCCAGCCTTGACCTCAAAGGTGCCTCTTCAACCACTGTTGGCAACCAACCTTCACATGTTAGGTTCACTCTCTCTTTGATATGGGTAGGATACAGGCACATTCACCATCTCACTTGTGGCTTCAGAATGAAAGCAACAGCCAAGTAGTTAAAACTCTAGCTGCCTCGACAGGCATTGTCTACCTTCCTACTACAGAAAAGAGGGTGCCCAACTTAAAACACCTAGAACAAGGCTTACCACCCAAAAGTGCGGCAGATCTTTCTGGACTCAAAAATACACCACCTCTTCTTGGCTTCCACCACTAATGCCCTGTTTGGGAACAGGACTTTAACAATGGTCCTCAGGGAGACATTACAGATCCAAACTATAATACAACCACAAGAAATGAGCTTAACACATTGATAGAAGGAAGTTTGTTGGTGGCTTTTGTTTTCTTTGGGTTGCTCAAGATCATACCCAGGGCCCTGAGCAAACGAGGCAAATGCTCTATCATGAAGCTACACTCGTATCCACTAAGGATTATATATTTTGCATAGCATACCTGAGGAAACGATCTAACTCATTTTATGGCAATGAACTACCTGGCTGTGTGCCACTGTGAGATGGCTGTTTTCACACCTACTCCCCACTTAAGGAAACCAAAGCTCCAGAAAATTGACTAATTTGTTCAGCACCAGGGATATGAACAGAAGTCCAACCAGACCTCTCAACTGGACTACAACTCAAATAAACAAACAAGCAAACAAACAAAAAATGCCCCATGAAGGAAGTGTCCGTGCTGTGGCAGGGATACCCTCCCAACAAACTCAATACTTCAAAGGGCCACAACCTTTGAAAATGGCACAGTAGTTTAGTTTCAACAGAACATGAATATAGAAGGTTTAAGGTATGGTTCAAGTTATATTTTTGAGAAAATGTTGAAGGACCAAAAGCCAGCTTACAGGTGAACTTAAGGGGCTAATTAACAAAAGCCTTTAATCAGACAAAGAGTTTGCCTTGGATTCATTCTTTATTGCTGTGATAAAATACCCTGAGCAAAGCTACTTAGGGGGAAGAGTTTTACTTCCTTGTACAGTGCAAGTATACAGTTCATCATTCTAGGGGAAGCCACGGAGGCAGAAGCTTGAGGGAGCTGTTCCCATCGTATCCAGACTCAGGAAGGGAGTAATGAGCAAGTGCATAGTTCACTCTGTTTTTATATAGTCCTGGGCCCCAGTCAAGGAAGGATGCTATCCAGAGTGGACATATCTTCCCACCTCAGTTATACAACCGAGATACTCCCATGGGGCACTGCAAAGTGCCTGCCCCCCACACCCTGGTAATTCTAGATTCATCACAACAACAACTGACACCAATCATCACATAGTTTTATAACGTGCTGTTCTCAGTCTTGGAGACAACTTACAAGCTTTGTATCATAAGTTTGAAAAGACATAGTTGTGAGTTGGCTTGCTTGTTTATGGGCAGGATGTTTGAGATAGGGGTCACTCATAGCCCGGGCTGGCCTCAAATTCCCTAAGTAGCTAAGGATGACATTGAACTCCTGACCCTCCTGCCTCCACCTCCCAAGTGCTGGGACTACATGGGTGTACTAACATACCCAGCAACAGCTAGGCTATAGAACTGCAATTTGGTAATGTGGCACACTAAATTACTTATAAGAGATACTCGGCATCTACCCAACTTAGGTCTACCAGATGACTGAGAAGGCTCACTTACATATGAACTGGGTACTCTCTTCCACTGTTGCTCAAAACCCACCAGGGAAATAGGAGGGGCTTTAACAATAGTGGGCCAATCAATGAAAGTACCATATGTACCCTGCTGACACATTTCCCCTGGAAATTGTCTGAAATACACCCAAGAACTGCGTTGATAACATGTAGCGTCCTGTGCCTTTCTAGTGACCTGAAAACTTTCTTTTCTTTATGGTTGCTCTTATTCAGATTAATATTAGGAAACCGGGGTAGTAAAAATGATATAATTCTTAGAGCAGTTTGGTTTATAAAGTAAGATTTTTTCAATTTGTTTAATACACATTCCAAACTAAGCACTATTAAAACCTGTCCCCAACCCTTACACACTGCCTTGTGCTGTCTTATTAAAGTCATGTTTGCCTTATGCAAAACTTGAAGCTAGAGAAACCGTATAGTTAAGCCTGCTTGCTTCACTCACAACACCAAAGTCAGAACAATTATATTGGGAGAAAGGGGCCAAGTCATCTGCTCAAACTATTAACTTTCCAAAACTATACTGAAAATGAGCTTCCGATGAAAATAGACAAAAGTGACATGAGATAGTGTCCAAGCGCATGGTGCCTGTGATGGTCAATGCTGACTGTCAACTTGACAGGGTCTAGAATCATATTGGAGATAACTCTTAGCATGAGTGATTGGCAAACTAAAAATTCAAAGAGAGATTCTGCTTACAAGCCAACACAAGAGCTCTAGGGTAGGTTTACTGGGATAGAATGGCCTTACTGCCTCGGAGCTATCAAGGGGACATTTACAGGACAGAAGCCTCAGAAATAAGGCAGACGTGCAAAGCTTGTGGTTTTGGTCCCTAAACCAGTGTCAGAAAATAAGTCTCTTGTACTGACAGTGAAGAATGGGCAAGGGAGAAAAGGAGGCCAGGAATCCCAGAGACAGCCCTCTGCATGGGTGGCAGTCAGGACTCCTCTCTCTCCACCTTATTGTCCCCTGCTATTGTCTCTCTTTTTAATGACAGAAGAAACAATAGCTAGCCCCACAGAAGCCATTTTCACAAGCCAAATGTCAAGTAAGGACTGGCAGGGCTGGGGCAAAATTAAAAGTGATGGAGGGGAAAACAGCTCACACCAGAGAACTGCTCCAGGCCCAGCGGGGTTGCCCTTGGGCAGAAGCAGCATGTCTGTTACTGTCAGTGCTGGCGGCAGGAATCCCAGACTGAGTGAGGCAATGCCACCTTGAGCTTCTTCATGATGTCATGTAGTGACCCAGAAGGTAGCGTGTGTGTGCGTGTGTGTGCGTGTGCGTGTGCGTGTGCGTGTGTGTGTGTGTGTGTGTGTGTGGAGGCCAGAAGTCAGCAGTGGTATCTTAACTTAGGCACTCTCTTTATCAAGACAGGGTCTCCCAATTAACCTGGGGGGCTGATTCAGCTAGCCTCATTGGTTAGTGAATTTCAAGGATGTGCCTGTTTCTGGATTTACTTGATTTACTGAGCCACACCACCACACCTGCTTTTGCATGGGTGCTGGGATTGGAACTCAGGTTCTGAAACCTGAGTGGCAAGCATGTTACAAATAAATCTTCCTGGCCCCCAGAAGGAGCCGTGTTACAACCCACCCATGGCAGTGGTGTTCTTTCCCACACCAGAAGCCCACACACCCTGGAACTCCTAGCGGATCCCCCATGCACCCCAGAGCTCCTAACCGATCCCCCATGCACTCCAGAGCTCATAGGCCATCCACAACTGCAGGAAGGTGGGTGAGGAACTCCCTTGCCTTTTCCTAATCACTGGCAGATACTTCCCTGCAGCCTCCTGGTGGCTGAACTGTCGGGCGCCCTCCTCCCAACCACTCACAGTCCAATTTGTGAAAATCAGCAGTGAGTTGATAGCAGGAAAAGGAGCTCCAGGTGTTGGGGGAAAGAAAACTCTCCGCAATTAGCATTTTCCCTTTGAAATACCATCATATCCCTGAAATATTATAACTCAAGTGGCCCTTCATTTTCTGCAGATTCTTATTTTGCAATGTGAACAAGATCCTCCAGCATAGGGAAGAATCATCTCCTAGGAAAAAGACTAGCAACTTGGAAGGCTCCATGTAACCACTTGTCTTAAAACCCAGGCTCTCAGACGCAGACATAGATATAAATATGACTCTAAGTTCAATAGCCTGGGATCACAGGCACAGTGAGGCATGAGAGATGAGGATAGTTGCCCCAACCAACTCTGCCAGAAATGCGTTAAGAGTTTCTCATTAGCGGTGAGCAGGTGTCTTGGAGTAGAGTACCACTTCTAGTCTAGACAGAATCACCCTGAATCTCAATATCAGGTGTGTGTGTGTGTGTGTGTGTGTGTGTGTGTGTGTGTGTGTGTGTTCTATATCTATATGTGCAGAGAGTGTCTGCCTTATTCTCCTGAGACAGGAACTCTCACTGACACTGGAGATCACAATTTTTAGGCTATATCGATGGCCAGCAAGCTCTGGAGATGCAGCCCTCTCTCCGCCATTACTTTTGCATGGAGTGAGATCTGTCTATGGAACTGGTGCAAACTTCAGATTGAAGTTACGTTAAAACAAGAGTGCTTTCAATTAGCCCTAAAAGAATAGGTTGGCAATTTTTCAACTTCTTTTTAACCACCCCAAAAATATGTACAACAGACAAACCTCATCCTAAACCCAGTGGGTCAGGGGTAGAGACCAATAAGGAAAACCACAGGATAAAGAGAAGCGAGGCTGACAGTGTGGTGAGATGCCAGCTGTCCCCTCCCCTGCTTCCAAGGCTAGGCCCATGCCCTGGCTAGGAAACAACAGAGTGAAGACTTGCTGAGCATTCCTCTCACTAAACAAACGTCTTATATACCAGGGATGCTCTGTTTCCATCAACAACAAGGACTTCAGGTTTGCCTGAGAAACCTCCATCGTCTAAGGTCAACTGTGGCAAACAAAACAGCTAAGCACAGGGATCAAAAACAACACAGTCATCATCTCGCAGCTTCAGGGTGTAGAAGGAGTGGATCTAAGGCAATAGATTCAAATTCTACCTCTTTATCATGAAATAAAGGCATATTTCTTTTTCTCTAATAATAAGTAGTGTCACTGACGTGGGTGAGATTTAAATTAGTACTTTCCAGAGGTCCCTCAGGAAGGAGGATGCACCGTGTCAGACATGGCATCCATATGCCCCAAATACCCTCACACGCCTTGCCTTCCTAAGGTAGGAACCACAAGAATCCACTCTGAAGACAAGCGCAATGCTCATATTATACTTAGCACTCAGTAAGATCTTAAGTCACCTGACAGTGAATGAAGACAGGAGTGCTGACTCCAACTGACAATTCTGCTGAGTCAGTCATCCCCAGTAGGATGGACCAGAGAGCCACAGAAAATGGAAAACAGGATCCAGGACACTCTGTGAAAGTCAGTGCCTCATTTCCTCTCATTTTTCCCTAGTGAAATACCCCTACTAAGACCAAATGAAAGACATTTTAGGAATACAGAACCCATCAGCAAAAAGTAAGAAGCCAAACACCAGCAGAATCCTGGATGCCAACAAGCAGAGGCATGCGAGCATGGGTAGGGTTGGTACTTCACACTGATGTCAACTTGACAAGATCCAGAATCACCGGGAAAAGTAATCTCTGGGAGTTTCTAGATAAACTATCTGAAGTAAAAAAAGGCTACCCTCAGTGTGGCTGGCATCATTCCATGGGATAGGATTCCATACTAAAGAAAAAGGAAGAGCTAACTGAGTAGCTGCCTTCAGCACTCTCTGCTTCCAGACTGTGGGTGCAGTGTGACGAGTCATCTTGCCTCCCTGCCATGATGAACTATCCCTCAAACTGTGAGCCAAAACGAGGCCTTCCTCATCTTAAAGTTACTGTTCACAGGGGTTTTCTCATAACAGGATCAGTGAGACTACAGTCATTAACTCTAAATCAGTAATGAAGAAAAAGAGCCACCCACAGGCTTTCCGAATCTCTAAGCTTGGGGTCCAGGCTAGTTCAATAGAATGCAGACTCCCAGCACACCTACTCTAGTAAACCAAAGTATGCCTTTTAACAATTCCTCGGATTTCCTATTAACTTTAAAAGGCTCTCACTGAGTTCAATCTTCTTTGCTTTTAAACATTGTAACCATTCTTGTGTTCCAGGAATTCCATATTCAAAAAAGAACAGCAAGAAGGATTTTACTCACCATATGTTAGAGACAAATTAGGAAATGTCTGCACAGGAGACTCAAACACCACAAAGTAAGAAATAAAATTGGCTGGGGAGTGATAGGGCATGTCTTTAATCTCAGAACTCAGGAGGCAGAGGCAGGCAGATCTCTGAATTCAACTGGACTACAGAGAGAGTTACAAGACAGCCAGGGCTATATAGAGGGCTACATAGAGAAACTCTGTCTCAGAAAGAAAAAGAAACAGAATTAGATTTGTTGTACTGACATTAAATGTATTTGTTTTCTTTATTATGAAGATTTATACCCTTGATTTCATTTAAATTGTAGTATAATGGAATACCTGGTTATACTTTTTATTGCATATTAAACAATGAAAATTAGCCAAAGGAGCCAATTGTTTCTACATTCTAACTCGCAAGTTTCAGATTTATTTTATTTATGGCTGGCTGGCTGGATGGATGGATGGATGGATGGATAGATAGACAGACAGACAGACCAACAGACAGACAGATATAGTTGTTTGTGCAAGTGCCAGAAGAGGTCAAAAGGGGTATTTGATCCCCCAGAGCTGGAGTCACAAGCATTTGTGAGCTACCTGATATGGGTGTGGGGATTCCTACTCCAACCCTTTGCTATAGCAGCAAACCCTCCTAACCACTAAATCCCAGATTTGTAAGTTCTAAAATCAAGAGTTTTTCCTTTATGTCAGGCCTGATGGTGGGGATACCTGTACTCCCAGCCTTCAGGAGGTGGAGGCAGAAGGAGCAGGGTTAAAGGTTAGTCTCTACTCCATAGGGGTTTCAAGGCCACCTTGGGCTAGATGAAACCATGCCTTGCTGGGGAAAGCTGTTAGTTTGTTCCCGGCTGTTCAGACCACAGAATAATAATAACTATATTATTTGCAATACTGTTTGGCCAATAGCTTAAGCATATCTCTGGCTAACACTTATATACTAAATTAACCTATTTCTATTATTTTGTGAATCGCCACGTGGCTCTGGCTTAACGGCATATCTGTCACTTGGTGGCAACATGGCTTCTCTCTGACTCCAACTACTCTCTCTCTATCTCTTTCAGCCTGGCTTTACTCTGTTAAGCCATTGGCCGAAAGCAGCTTCTTTTTTAACCAGTGGCAATAAAACATATTCAAAGGCATACATCACCTACCGCATCAGTGTCTCAAAAAAAAAAAATTTTTTTTAAGTAGGTTTTTGGTGGTGGTTTTTTGAGAAAGGGTTTCTTCTGTGTGGTCCTGGGAGTTCGGAAACTTGCTCTGTATGTAGATCAAGCTGGTCTTGAACACATAGATCCCACTGCTTCCCAAATGCTGGAGTGCTGGGAGTTCTGTGCCACCAATTTCAGTTTTTCTTTTTGTAATTTATTCGACTATATGAAAATGTAAGTGACGTTTACCATCATAACCCCTTTGAGTACAGCGCAGAGCGGTAAGAAGTTCCTTCACATGGCTTTATCATCACCACCACCATCCAAAACAGAACACTTTGATCTTATAAAAGTGGCACCTCTGAACACATTCAACAATAACATCACATTCTCTCACCCCAACTCCCAAGCAAGCTCCAACCTGCTTTTCTATCTGTGCATTTTTCCTAACATGGGAATCACGTGCCATTTGTCCTTTTCTGTATGGTTCATTTCAAAGGACACCGTGCATATGAAATGGACTTTTCTGTCTTTCTTAAAGGCAAATAATATTCCATTATTTGTGTACATGTGTATACATCACAGTTTATCCATTTATCTCTTTGATTTGCTTTCAAATTTATTTACTTACTTTTTTTTTCTTTTTTTGGAAGGGTCTAATGTAGCCCAGGCAGGCCTGGAACTCACTATGTATATAGCTGAGAATGACTATGAACTTCTGATCTTCCTGCTTACACCTCCTGCACGCTGGAATTAGGGGGGCTTGTCCGGAGGCCTTTACGTGAGGTGCTAGGGATTGAACCTGGCTGCGGCTTTGTACATGCTGTGGAAACACTCTAAAAATGGAACACATCTCCGGTTCCCTTCACCTCCCACCCCACCACCTTTTTGAGAAGCTATATCACCAGGATGTTGGGAATTCTCATTTTTATTTTAGAAACAAATGCAAACTTAGAAACATGAGGATAGATGTGAACTAAGTACAGGAGCCAAGAAGATGGGGGCAGCTATGCCTCTGAAAGTGCTAACACAATGGCATACTCCAAAATACCCTAGATCTCCTGGTGTGGACAATGAAGGCTTCACTCACTAGCTAGCAGGGAAAAGAACAGCGAGAGGGCTCCGTTTATCAGCGAAGGCACCAAATTATAGCCTTTTTAATTTTTTTTTTTTTTTAAAAGCAAAGTGATTTTATTACTTTCAACCTATGGGAAGGTAACGAACTGCTGAAGGAGCCCTTAGGCTCATATTTTAATGAACACAGGAGAATCGTATATAATTACCATATCAAGTGCTACTATGGAAATGGAGACTTCTGAAGTACTTAAGGACACTTAGAAACAGTTTGTACTGAGGATTTTTAACACCCGACCACCAGCTCCACCAAGATGATATTACTTAGCTATTAATTTGCAGCTCTGAAGAAAGACTTGCTGAGAGAAGAGCATAGTTAGCCCAACACTGGGGATTAACAAAGTTTATTATATTCTAATTTACAAGAAAAAATCTGCAGTCTGAACAAATTTATGAGGAAAACTAAAAACCTCTGGGGGAAAGAAAGGGCAGATCGGGAGATGCAAGTTATCTGGGCATGGGTAAACATTAGTTTATTCGTAAGCCACAAAAGGAGTAGGAGAAAGAGGAAAATAATTTCCATACCCCACTACAAGCTTATGGGAAAGACAAAACTCGTAACATGACTAAATTAGCGTCATAAGGGAGGGTGATCAAAGACAGAAGCAAGCTATACAACAGAATTATCAACAAACAAACAAACAATAAAGTCCCCAAGCTCGACACTGTTTGGTGTAGGAAGACTGTCTGCTCTTCAGTTCCGATCCTCAACTTCAAAGGTAGCGTCAGAAAGAAATGTCCGCAGCCAATGGTAGCACAGAATCAAGCCAGCCTTCTCTTTCATTTATTTTCCCTGAACATTTCTGAACTGACAAATGTTAAAATTCATCAAGACCATTTCTTCCCACCTGGATTTGGCATCCTTCGGGGGGGGGGGGGGGAGTTCTTTTCCTGCCTCATGAATATTCTGCAGAGATGCAAACCAACCAGCAGTGAAAATAAACTCATCACTCCCAGAAGCGCACCTCTGCTGTATGGATATGTCCGGCGCGCATCTTAAGAAGTCTGTGAGATCATGCTAACAGTGTGCAAGAGGGAGCAGGTTAGGTTCACAGCTGTTTAAACTTATCTGTTCCCATATCCTACATCTCCATCTAGGAGAAGACGAAGTACTTGGTTTTTCCCCCAGTTTGGCTCTGAGAGCCATGGTAACTTTGATATTATCAGAGGAGGCTGGGGTCCAAGGAGAAAGAAAGGCGGGTGGATACAGAATACAAGGAGAGCATGAGGCAAGTGGGGGGGAAAGTGAAGAGCTAACAAATTGCTCTTTGTTAGTTTTTATTCCCCATTTTTTGGTTATTAAAGGACAAAACAAGTACCAAACGTTCTGAGACACTGATTATTCTACTTAAGGAGATAAATTGTAAACACCTTTTAATTAACTGAAAAGTCATTGGTTCTGAGCACCTTCCGCTTGTCTGGGGATGGGAATCACCTCTGAAAGTTGTCACCCACCCTCAGAGGGCTTATCCTCTATGGGAGACAAAACTGGGTCCCTCCCCTTTGCACAACCTTCCTGTCTCCCAATTCCTACCCCTGTGCACAGCCTTCCTGCCTTTCAACTCTCGCCCCTATGTATGGCCTTCCTGTATCCCAACTTCCCTAGAACCCAAGTAGAAAATCCAACATGGCTAAGACTGTTTCACTGGATGGGAAAAGAATTGGTTACACCAAGAACTCCAGATGCCTTAGGCTCGCAGACCAATATACCAGAGAGAAGCCAGCCAGGTCCTTGGCTAAAGACACCTCTGCCTACTTTACCATTCCTCAGACTCAATGCTTTCTCACTTTGCAGTCTTCCTGTGTAGTCTTCGGGTTCCTTCATCCTTCTTACCTCTCGCCCGGCCCTTTTACGCCTGGGAAAAAAAACCCTAGCCTCCTTCTGCATGGCCATTAGATACCATCTCCCCATGAAGGCTTCTTCAAAGAGAGCTGTGACCCAGACCTCTTTGCAGTTCTTTTGGGAACTGTGCTCAGAGTCCTCAATACACTGAGCAGTGGTGATGATTTCTCTTCTGTCTCGAGAGAATCTCATTTTGCACACTTCTGTCACAACACAGCATACAACACACTGTGCTCGATAAATGTTTGATAAGTCTATTTAAAACAGACCCCCAAATTGCCACATGGTTCCTTTGCTCTGTACTGACAAGGCCCTGCCACTTCTTCGCTTCATGCCCTCCCTGGATCACCGTCTCAACCCCAGAAACCTCTCCTTGTTGACAAGACTATCTCTAATCTATGGTCAAGGCTACACCTTCCTAACTGTGCACAAAAGATCTTGGACACTAGGGTCAGCAAATGGATGCCCTTCAAAATTACACGTGTGAGAGTTTACAAGGTAACTCTCATATTAGCCAGCTTTCTTGTTTCTATAACAAAATGCCTGACAAAGGGAAACTTAAGGAAAGGAAGGTTTATTCTGGCTCACAGTTCAAGGATTCCACTGATCGCATTACGTGTGAAGCCAAGTAAAGAGTGGACAGAATGTAAGATTAGACTATCAAACCTCCAGTGAGGCTCTACCTTCTAAAGGCTCTATGGCCTTCCCTAACAGAGGCTGGCACCCGCTAGGGAGCCAGTGTTCCAAACCGCTGGACTTTCTGCTGTCTTCATTTCACCAGCTCTGACACAAAGCCCTTTGTTCTTACTTTTCAATGGCTCATGTCTGTTTCATGATGAACACTTACTTCTAGTATGAATCTAGAACATTCCGACCCCCCTATATGATGGTTTATTGAAGTCATAAGAAACTGTTTGACTTCTTACTGGGACATCCTTCTGTTCATTTATTTGCTCAACTAGAACCTATCAAGCTTCTTTCAAGGATGTTTATAGGGGATGTGGGGGACTGGATAACGACTTGATCCCCACCTCCTTCCTCAAAGTAAGATTTCGAAACATAATTGCGTACCATTCTGATTTGGGACACAGTGGGAGGCAACATACATTTTTAGCTCTTAAGTAGAGCTCAGGGCCATATGTAGCCAAAGTGTAGAGATTATATACTAAATATAGACCAAGGAGAATCTATGCGGTATAATTGTGGATTTCTAAGTTTTGATCTCCAAGCCACAAAAAGTGAGAGATCTATTCAAAGAAAATGGCCTATACTTCCCCATCACTACTATTCCTTTAACTAGACTGGCTTTTATCTGAAGCATTGCTCAATAATTCTTCTTCTTCTTCTTCTTCTTCTTCTTCTTCTTCTTCTTCTTCTTCTTCTTCTTCTTCTTCTTCTTTTGTTTTTGTTGTTTTGTTTTGCTTTAGTTTTTCGAGACAGGGTTTCTCTGTAGTTTTGGAGCCTGTCCTGGAACTAGCTCTTGTAGCCCAGGCTGGCCTCGAACTCACAGAGAGAGAGATCCGCCTGCCTCTGCCTCCCGAGTTCTGGGATTAAAGGCGTGAGCCACCACTGCCCGGCTTCATTGCTCAATTCTTACCTTTTCTCTCCATATTTCCCTATTAATGCTGTTTCTGTGGCTATTTGCATATTCTCTCCCACAAACAGTGATGGTCTACCCCTCTGATGGAAACAGAATTAGTGTTTCCCAACTACCCAAAATGTTAGATGGGATTTGTCCGTGCTCCTGGCCGCTGAGGTAGTTCTCACCAGCCATCCGTAATAGACAGCAAAGAAACTGTATTGGGCCATGTTTGTTTTCTTTCTTTTTTTTTTCTTTTTAATTTTTGAGGAGCAGTTTCAGGCATTGAAAAATACAACCTAGCAGGGGGCGGGGTTCTAACAGCCATCAGGATCTCTCCTTTTTTTTTTTTTTTTTTTAATAGAAGGCAGTCTGTAAACTCCTGGCACGTCTGACAGGGATTTGATGAGAAGACCTAATGCAACATCCGGCTTTTGTTCGTGTCTATAAGCATCTTTTAGGAAGAGGGGGACCCCAAATCCAAGGGGAGGAAGCTGCTGAAACACTGATTTCTAATTAGCTCTCTCATCGCTGGAGGAAAAGGAAAATGGGTCTGGCTACTGTTTCCTTACCGTTTGCTACTGCTTTATCAGAGGGCAAGGCAGGAGCACGGCCTTCTACATGCTGGGCGGTGGACTTGGGTTCAAAAGTTCAGCAATATCTGCACAAAGGGTAGCCCTCTCCTCGGGAAGGACAGTCTGGGGGCTGCAGATGGGGCTGTGGGAACCGAAGCCTGCTCCTCCCACGCCCACCATCTGCAAAAGCTTGGGACTTTGCAAAGGCTCTGACCTTCAGGCCCAGAGTCTTTACTCAGGCTGCACCTGCCCAGGATTAGGTTTCCTGCGGCTGAATGATGGCTTCTTTCATTGAAGTCTGCAAACAGCTGTCACGTGACCAAGCGGGAGCCAGGCGGAGGGAGCCAGACAACCCCCTTGCAAAAAAAAAAAAAAAAAAAAAAAAAAAAAAAAAAAAAAAAAACGGTTGAGCAGGACAGCGACTCCGGTGATTCATCTTCCAAAACCTATTCCTGCCATGCTTTTGTGTGTTGCTATCACTTCTTGTTGTAGCTCACAGGTAATTACAGCCTGCCAGAGACTCAGCTCTAACCTGGAAAGGAGACCTTCCCCATGACTCATGAGAGAGCCTGAGGATGAAGGAGGCTCATTGTCTCTCCCTTTCCCCTTTGACCCCCACGATTGCTAAATCTATGGTTTCTAACCTTGTGAAAATGAAGAGAACTTGAAAAGGAATCTGGCAGCTCCCAGGGAACAGGAGCCACCAAGGCACTGCTGAGATCAGCCGCACCTGCCAGTGGGACATTTTGCTAATTCAAGTGATGTGCCTGCACCAGCCAGAAAACAACCCTGAACGGCCAGTTAATCAGGAGTGAAGACTCCCCAAGACATTTCTCTGAAGACACAGCTTGCGGATAGTGAGGAATTACATGACGTTTGGGTATGATACAATGAGATTTGGCCCAACAGTCCAGACACACAAAGAAGTACATTATTATGGTCACTCACAAGCAAAGTGAAATATTACAGAAAAGGAGAAGGCCATTTATTCAAGCAAACTCCATAGCAATAAAGAATCATGGCTTTTCTTCTAAAAGAGGGTTCTGTGTTCAATTGAAAGAGCTGTATCTATACACAAGTCATCCCCATGGTTCATGGAAACAGTTATAAGTATGAAGGGGGAAGCTGGAGGGATGAGCGATTATAACTGTCCCCAACCTCAGAAGTCCAAATTCAATTCTGTGGTCAGAGAAATGCCAGGCCGTAGCTCCTGACACCATCACTCCCAGGTATTCAAAATACTACTGGGTTTTTTCACATAGACAGCTGGGACAGGCCACAAGTGTGCTCCTCCTTCTCACACATGCGTTTGTGAGTTAACATGCCAGACCAGCACGCATCAGAGTTAGAGAAACAAAATGAGGATTTCAGAAATTAATTTTAAAGGGCTATGGAGGTGGCTCAGTTGGTAACGTGTTTGGTGTGTCAAGCATGAAGGCCTGAGCTTGGATCCCCAGCGTCCCATGTAAGAAGTCAACCACAGAAGTGTGCTGCTGGCTTCACCCCATCACTGGAGGAGGGGTAGAGACAAGAAGAAACCTGGTTCTTGGTGGCCAGGCAGCATGGCCAAGTCACAGCCTTCCAGGTTTAGTGAGACTCTGAAAAAAATTAATATGAAGACTGATGGAGAAAGACATCCATATCTACCTCTGGCCCCCATACACTCATGCATACTCATGGACATGCAAATATGCATATCTCTCTCTCTCTCTCTCTCTCTCTCTCTCTCTCTCTCTCTCTCTCACACACACACACACACACACACACACACACACACACACAACTTTTTAAAGGCCCTTTCCATTACCCACCCCTGGTTGCAAGCCCTGAAAGTGCCAACCTTGGCTCTCAGCACACTCAGATGCTGACAGGCTGACAGGAAGGAATTCCTATCTTTTGCATTAGCACTTAGTGTCTGCAAATGTCAACCCTGGTGCCCAGGTGTTGCAAAGCGTCTGTCTTCCTCTTAAGCAACAGGATGCGACAGACTGAACGCCTGTGGGTGATTACGGCAATGCTCAAGTGAAGGCCAAAATGACAGAACACATGAGAAATATAATAATTCTCTCAAAATGTCCCAACTGAAGTGCTCTCCTCTTAGATGACAAAATGGATTTCATACATTTCAGGGTGTGTTTTTTAAAAAAAAAAAAATGGGGGTTGGGGGAGAAAACAGTCAGATCAGTTTATTTTCTGAGCATAGCATTAATGACAAGATGACATCACCAGCAGCCAATCAGAAAGCTCTCTAGTGTCTGGTGTTCTAACACCATTTCATATTTATGGATAAGCACCAGAAGGGTGTCAACCCAGAGCTGCAGTCCCCTCCCTACTCACTTCTAAATAAAGAGCCTGCTTCCATTCAGCAGCCAAACTGAAAAGGTTTTAAGGGGGCCCGGGGGAGGGGGGCCCAAAGACTCTCTTCCTCCTCCTCAAGACTGTTTGCTGACAATCCTGATCGGTGAGCACAGGGCTGGGGAGATGAACCTGCACCAGCGCTCCCTCATGTCCTCCAGGGAGCCTGGACCGTCCTTCGCCGCTCTGAAAGAAAGGAGGCTGTGCACAAAAGAAGGGGCTGGGGCCGCCTTACACGAGAAATGGATGCTACTGGCCACTGGATTTTAAATTATCACATTTGCACTACATCTCCTAACCTCTTAAGTAGCTTAGAAGAAAAGGTAACCCTATCCCAGTTCATCTCAAGCAAGTCCAGACAGATAGCATAGAAGCTCAACCTACCGATCCACCAGATCTGTGCAGGCCAGGCATCAGCCATGGAGCCCAAGGAACAGGGCAATGCCACAAAACCTTCATTTGCCTAATAGCGCCAAGCCCCTCAACTGAAGCCTACTAGTCGGTGTGGCAAGAGCATTTATATTCAGCCTCAAACTAACGATCGATGTCAACAGAAATGAAGAATGCATTTCAAACTCATAGAGGCCTGAAAGGGGGCTGTAGCATGGCATCCACGAAAGCTTCTGCTTACGCCACTCCATAGCCTTCTCACACTCCCCGGAACCCCACCTAGAGACGAAGGCAGCCCTTTGTTTGGCCCACACCCCTACACAGCTGATGTCACATCAGGGTCTCTGGATCAAGCTCAAAAGTTAGAATTATGACACATAATAAAGACATTTGGCCATGCGGCAAAGGTGACAGAATTTGGCCTGCCGGTCTGCTGCCAGGAGTGATGGAGCCTAACCTGATGTTCTTTTCCTACAGACTGAACAACGCATAGGGAGAAAAAGTTAATCCACTCGGAGAAAATTCAGCATTTCCCCAAGCTCCCTGAGTTTCACCACTGACCACACCTACCTTGATATAAAAAGCATCTAAATGAAATGACTGTAGCCTGGCCCTTTTTGTAATTAATTTGTTTCAAAGGTAAAATTGATCAGCAGATTCAACGGAGAAGAAGAGGAATAAGGTTCTTCACTGTTTGTGAGCTCTAAAGAATACAATAAAATAATCTAAATTCTGCCCTGCAAACCAAAGCTAAGCAGGGCGGTGGTGGTGCACACCTTGAACCCCAGCACTCAGGAGACAGAGGCAGGTGGATCTCTGTGAATTTGAGTCTAGCCTGGTGCATAGAGTGAGTTCAAGTGAGCCAAGGCTACACAGAGTAACCCTGTCTCAAAACACAAAGAACAAAATGAAACAAATCATGAAGAGCGCCCTGACACGCTCCGGAGTTTCTGCCCTTTAACAGAAGCCATGCACGCTGCAGCCCCATAGGAATCTTAAGGTTCTCCATACAATAAAGAGACAGTTGTGTGTGAAGCAAAGGAGAAAAGAATCTGACCTGTGACCTCTAAAGCCTTAGGTCATCAGGGGCAAGTCTGGGGGAGGGCAGTCATTGTTGTGTTTTTTAAGACCTCTTGTTTTTTTTTTTTTTTAAACAAGGCACAGTGGGGGAGGGGCTCCTCTCAACCCACGTGCTGCGAGCAATGGGGGCTGTCATTTTGAAAGTTATAAAAATTCACATCAAAGACAAAATAAAAAAGCCAGACATGAAAATCAACTGCACACTCAACAAAAAGGAACAAATTAAAATGCAGTATGCTGGGATCATAAATCCAAAAATAAATATGTAGACAAGAGCTTGGAAAAAAATCCAGTCTTCCCAACACATTTTTTTCCCAATGCAAACGGAACCTCTTCCAAAAGCTACCTATTAGAAGGCCTCGTTATTACTCGGCTAATCTCAGTGCTCCTCACTAGCTGGCAGAAGGAAAAACTAATTTGGATGATCCAAAAATCATTTACATTTGGTTTTAGTTGCATTATAAAGGGGTGGGGGGGTAAGTTGGCTACACATTGCCCTCCCTAATTAAGTTTAGAATAATTTTAAATTTTATATTCCCTCAGCGCGAGCCAACGAAGGACTGCAGACAGTGGCCGGCTGGCAAGGGAAAAAAGCCAATCACGGATTTTGTTTTTTAATTGTCATAGATAAGTTAGCCACACACAGCTAATCACAGTGACAGAATTAGCCTCAGCTCGGTGTTAGTGCTGTAGGCATCCAGTGACATCATGTACATACAAGCGAAGGTGCGACCAGATTTGGCCAAGTGTGATATCGCTAAGTGGCAGACCATACATGAAAAAAAGACCTGTTTTTCTCATTAGCACCACACCCCCTTTGTCAATATCCCACACTCACACCCCGAGACTTGCCTTAGTCTGTCAAGGAGAGTGTATTTGTGTGCCAGTTCTGATTCCAGAAACCATGCACCATGGATCAAAATAGTTAAGCTGTTGGAAATCTTGTCTGGTGACTGGCTAGAGTGGACACAGGTGAGCCAGGGCTAGACTCATATTATTTGCAAAGCTCTGACAAAGCCCATTCATTGTCTGTGTTGACATGCTCCAGAGGGTGCTGGCTCTGTAGTCTCTGTCATGTCTCAGTCCTCCTGACCAGCTGATACACAAGGATACAGTTTTCTCCTCTCCTGTTTGTCTGGTTTTCTTCTCTTCGAGGTCTACTCTTAATCTTTTCACGCAAACCATCACCTTCTGCTTTTTCCTCCCCCTTCCCCACATCTGTTTTGTTCTTTTTATTTATTGATGTGGATGAGTGGGCTTTTCTCAGTGTATGTGTATGTTGCACATGCATGCCTGGTGCCCTCAGAAGTCAGAAGAAGGCATTGATTAAATGCCCAGAACTTGGGAACCTCCATGTGGTTTCTGGGAATGGAATTCAGAGTCTCTCCGAGTGTGGCAGGTGTCCTTAATCTCTGGGCCCATCACTCTAGCATGTGTTTGTTTGGCTTTGAAACAAGGTCTCATGTAGCCCAGGCTAGCCTTGAATTTGCAATGTATGAGAGGATAACACTAAACCCCTAACCTTCTTGCTTCTACCTCCCAAATGCTATGATTACAAGGTTACACCACCATGGCCAGCTTCCTGCTTCATTTTCAGGCTATGGGATCACATACACACCATTCTGAAATTCATGAAAAAAAAATCATAAAGAAATTTAGGAAATATTTAGGTGACCATAAAGGGTCTTCTCAAAATATGAGCCCACCATCATTAGCTATAACTACAGATCTCCAGTGCCATCCCCAAGCCCAAGTTGAGGGTTTCCTGTAGCCACCACCACTAGGAAAATAATTTAATTTGAAACAAATCAATGGGCTAGTCAAATATGTATATTTTCATTATTATTCAATTGATGCATACAAGACAAAATAGTCAAAACTTGAGAAAAATGTAATTTAAAAGACACACTTTTGGACACCTTTCTATGGATTTGTGTGCAGGGGTCTGAGAATGTGAGAGGCGCACATTCAGATTTGACTCCTTTTCTTACAGGCAAGAGATCAGACGATGGTCATCACTACACTTAGAAAAGTTAAGCTATAGGTAACTCTGGTAGGACAGAGGAAAACCAATATCACAAAAGAAGGGGGGAGGAGAGAGAGAAAGAGAGAGAGATACACACACAACCAACCCATCAGCGTCTCTTTGTTTCTGAGCCACTTCCCCTAGTATGCCAAGAGGCCACTTCATCATTGTCCCTCAGACAAACAATGGACCTGGATCCATTTGCAAAGAGAATGAGCTTCACACCCCCACCCCCCATCCAGCATCCTGTCCCCCAAAACAGGAAGTGAGTCACAGAGCAGAGGAAGTACCCTATCATTTTCAAAGGAAAAAGACACAGAACTTCAGAGTTGACTTCTTATTCTGAAACAATACACTCCTACACTAAAGCTATCTATCTGTCCTGTTTATAATGACCTATATCATTCTTATAAACATTTCATCTAAATGCTTTTCCTGTCCTTCAATTTGACTTGATTTTTCAGGTAAACAAGGTCTCATAATGGAAAGCAGCAGATTCCTAGTCGTTAGTTTCTCTGTAACATTCCCCGTTAACAATCTGTAGCAGCAAGTTATCAATGTAGCAGACAGTAAAGGAGGTGTGTTTATAGCCATTTAATGGGCTGTGCTTTTCACACACAGAAAGGGAAAGCCAAGGAGTGAAGAGAATGTTATTCATCCTTGAAAAAGAAGATCCTGACACTTGTAACAATGTAGACAAGCTCCATCATAGTATACTAAGTAAACCAACCAGGCACAGGAAACACATTCTTTGATCCCATTTCTATGAAGACAAAGAAGTCAAGCCCAGAAAACCAGGGAGCAGAATCCAGAATCCCAGTAGCAGAAGAGGGCTAGAGAGGAGGAGGAGAAAGGGCAGCCAAAGGTGCAAGATCTGGCTCCTTATATGAGATGCAGAGATGCTAAAACAAACAAACAAAGAGCCTGTAATTAATACTACAGTGAAAAACTACAGCCTGCAGTTGATATTCTAGGGCCGCAAGCAGGTAGCACTCATGTTAAATGTCTGCACCACAAAAGAAACTGATTTATTTTTCAAGAAAAATAAAAATGAAAGAAGTAACTTTAGAGATAGATGATGCACAAATTTGCCATCTTGATCACTGACATGGCTTCACAAGTCTTCAATTACTGACACCCATTCAAAAACTAACCAGGGCCAGGCAGCGGTGGTGCATGCCTTTAATCCCAGCACTCGGAAGTGGAGGCAGAGGCAGGTATCTCTGTGAGTTCAAGGCCAGCCTGGTCTACAGAGCTAGACCCAGCCATCCTTAGCTTATTTACAGAGATTATGTGCCTTCAGGGTGCACAAGAGTAGACAGCAATCAATGGATTTATCAAGCTATACATACACTGTACGTTATACTAAAGTGCAATTTTATATGCCAATAATTCCTTAATGGAAGAGCAAAAATGATTACAGAAAAGGACGAGGTGTGCATGGTGAAGGTAATTTACTAATACGTTCCTTTTCTGTTTTCTCTTTGTTTTGTTATGTGTGGCACTGGGGATCTGCTGTAATGTACCTTTGGGGCTCACAGTTCAATGACATAAATCCATGTTTCTCTGTTTACCAGTTCACACCTATCTAACTACACTTAAACTAGCAAATTTGGAAAGACAGGATATGGACTGCATTTTTTTTTAAAAATTAGTTGGGGATGTAGGTCAGTGGGCAGAATGCCTGCTAGCATGTGCAAGCCCAAGGTTCCCTCGCCACCACTGCACAAATCGGGCCTGCTGATTTGTGCCTCTAATCCCATCACTCAGGAAGATGAGAAAGGAGGATCAGAAGTTCAGAGTAAGGGCTGAGGAGATGGCTCAGCAGGAAAAGTGCTTGCTGTGCATGCAAAAGGATCCAAGTTCAAGTCCCCAGAATCTAAGTATAGCTGGGAGCCTCTCTAATCAAAGTGCCCATAAGGCAAGAAGCGAGGTGCAGACAGGAAAATTCACGGGTCGGTCAGCCTGCATACACAGCATCTAACATCACCAGAAGGACTCTGCCTCCAACAAAGTGGAAGGAAAGAATCGGCAGCAAGATTGTCCTTTGACACATGCTGTGACATTCAAGGGACCACACTTAGACAAGTGCATATACATGTACAGACCCACATACAAGAAATTCAAAGTCACTTTTGGCTAAAGAGGGAGGTCGGGATGGATAAGTGAATGAATGACTTCATTAATTAATTAGTTAACTAATTAATTAATGTGCCAAACCACTTTCTCATCCAAGGGTATAATCCTGACAGTCACCCACTTCAGGAATCTGAAAGGCAAGCCATGGCGTTCATACACTTGACTGCTCTGTATAGAATATGATGTCAATGATTAAAATTAGCTACTGTATTGTGGAGGAGGAGGTGAAGTAGCAGATATCTCGCTTGCGATTTTCACATAGAAAGTGAGCAGCTGAATGTGTGCACTAACATTTCCGCAGACCATTTGCCTATCCTAATAGTATGAAACTGCAGAGACCTGCTCAGAGATGCAGTGGAAGAAGTCGGTATCAGATAAGCAATGTTTGGCTAACCCTTGCATTGCTTTGGACCTTCACAGCTTGTATTCCGGAGACTCAGCAACAACACAGTGGGGCTACTAGGATGTTCAGGAAATGGTAGTTAGCAGAAGATGATGTTGTCTGTAGGTCATTGGGAGGATGCTAAGAGTGTTTTTGGTCCTGGCATTTTTTTTAATTATCCCTCTTCTGCTTCTTCCTCCCTTTTTCCC
This sequence comes from Microtus ochrogaster, assembly GCF_000317375.1. Taxonomy (NCBI): domain Eukaryota; kingdom Metazoa; phylum Chordata; class Mammalia; order Rodentia; family Cricetidae; genus Microtus; species Microtus ochrogaster. The sequence continues at coordinate 34,406,490 of NC_022018.1, forward strand.
CTTCTACCCTCTCTCTCCCCAACTTCTTCACCTAAGCTGCCACGAACACAAACATGAAGCCACAAATGGAAAATTCCAGACCATAAAACAGTTTCATGCAAAAAAAAATTATGGAAATATTAAGAAAAAAATTCTTTAGGTTGTATGTTCTGAGGCACATATGAAAAGTCCATCCCTTAAATATGGTGTTTATGAAGACACTACAAACGTGGGGCCCGTAAGAGGACTCTGCAGGTACAGGTGCTTGCTGCCGTGTCTGATGACCCGAGTTCAATCCCCAGGTCCCATGTGGTGGGAGGAAAAAACCAACTCGTACAAGTTGGCCTCTGACTTCCACATATGTGCTATGTGAATGCCTACACACACACACACACACACACACACACACACACACACACCAAATAAATCAAAAAAAGTACTGTGATATTTGTCTTGCTGTAGCCAGACGGGTCCAAGGCAATGGGGCCGGTGACTGCACAGTGAACCAACATCAATTTTCCCCCTTATAACCTTAGCATTTCAAAAACATTGCCACAGCCATGGCAAGCTGCACACGCCTTGAATATTTTTGATGCTCTTCTTAAAATGAGGATTGCGTGTTGAATAGTCATGAAAACTTCAGATTAAAAACAGGTTGCTATCAATCAATGACACATTCGGGCCCACCTCACAGGCCTGTTCAGTATGCCCTGGACAAGCATGCAGAAGGAAGAGGGTGAGTGAAGCACAGAGGGCCTTAACCAGCTAGCCAGATTCCTTGACTCAGACCCGGAAGCTGCCTTGCTTTTCCTAATCCAAGCACTCTTAGAAACTTGGTGTCCTGAACAAGGTAACTAAGTAAGTTACTAGTTCGTTGCTGAGTTATCTACAGTCATATTATAAACATACAAACTGCATATGTGTTTATATCCATAGCGACATGTAAATGACATAGGCGGACATTCCTTTTCCCAAGTGACAAGATCCAAAAGTCTTCCTGATTTTGGAATGTCTGCATGAACACAGTAATACTTTGGGGAGAGGAACAACATCTAAACTAGTTTTAGTTTTCATAGATATTTTACGTGTCTAGCCTACAGACCATTTTATACAATATTTTTTAATAATTTTGTGCATGAAACAAAGATTCAGGGCAGTGTATTTTCCACTTTGGGCTTCATACTGGTGCTGAACCTGTTTAGAGTTTGAGGCATTTCAGGTCTTAAATTTTCAGGTCAGAAGTCCAACCCCGTATGTATCAATTCGGTTGAGCCTCTTCAGCTCAGATACTGTAATGTGTGTATGTCAAAGCTGAACTAGTCACTTAATATTTAGTGGATTCTCCTTGAGGAGTTACTGAGCCTGGGTTATGCAGAACTGTGTTAGGATGAGATCAAACTTCACTACCAACTTGATTAGATTTAAGGTCACCATGGAAACGCACTTATGGATATGCAGGGAATTCCTGAAAGGTTTACCTGAGCAAGAAAGTCTCATTCTGAGTGTAGACAGCAGCATTCTGTGGGCTCAGATTCTGCATGAATCAGACAGGAAGTCCCAACAAATACCACTCTGTGTCCCTGTGACCAGAGGCACCAGCATGTAACACTCTGTGTCCATGTGACCAGGTGACATAGTGTGTAGCGCTCTGTCCCTATGTGACCAGGTGACATAGTGTGTAGCACTCTGTCCCTATGTGACCAGGTGACGTAGTGTGTAGCACTCTGTGTCTATGTGAC
>NC_022018.1:34408790-34438093 GCF_000317375.1 Microtus ochrogaster
TATGTGACCAGGTGACGTAGTGTGTAGCACTCTGTCCCTATGTGACCAGGTGACATAGTGTGTAGCACTCTGTGTCCATGTGACCAGATGGTATTCCTGCCACCATTCCCTCCGTGATGGACTTTACTCGCAAACTGTGAGCCAAGAAGCATTTGTCGGACATTGTGTCAATGCTATGACAGTGACTAGAACAAGAAGAAAGACAACACACGCAGAAGAGGGGACAAAGATTGACACTAAAGTGTTAAGCATGCTGTGCAAGATAAAGGGAAGGAGAAAATGGAAGCAGTAGCCTTGGGGAATGTGGAACTGGACGGTTGAGATGAACAGAATTGGTCCTCACAATGCAGCTTCCGTTCCGTTTACCTGTGGACTAAGTAATGTTGGTGACTTAGGACAGGGTTCCAAGGAAGCCAGAACCATGGGTTCACGCATCCCACTGTTTCTATTTCAGGCCACAGATTTCGTGCTCAACTCTAACAGAATCCTGCACTTGCTCCCTACTAGTGGTGATGGAAGTCAGAGCCCAAGCATGGGGAAGTAGCCATAGAAACTCGTCAACTTTACAGAAAGGAATTAGCTTTGGTATCTACTCTCCCTGCCAGTGGTCCTTCTGGACCAACTTCATAAGGGAATGAAATCACATTGTTAAGTCAAGATAGTACCCACTGTGGGGCAGATCCTATGGCCAATGCAACCTCCTCCATGGCCAGGCCCATGCCATCTTCTCCTGTTGGAAGGTGGAAAGAGACATGCTTGGCTTTTTAAAATCTGCCAAATTCTATGTAAATTCATTATTATGGGTCCCAAACATATTGATTTGCCCACAAGTTATCCAGACAGACAAGCTTTGAAAAGTATCCTAAATTTGGGAAGAGAATGTTTTCTCAGGCTTAAACAGACACCCTTGAAAATTAAATGTCACTCACATTCACTCAGGTTTCCCCGCCAGACTCCTGGCTTGGTTTCTATTACAGCCCAATAACCCCGCAGTATTAAGTAAACCAAGCAGTTTGGGCCTGTTCAACAATAATAACTAGCTTTGCTTCTTTATTAGCGGTTTTATAGAGAAACTACTTTTCGTAATGAAAAAGTTTGCTGCAGGCTCAATTCCTGCATACCAAACTTCAGCTTGTGGTGAAACTCAGCAGCCTCGGTATGAACCCTTGAGTGTTGGGAATCAAGTGACGGAAAGGCTGACACATTAGCCACAGCTGGCGCTGGGGGAAAAAAAAAGCCTTCAAACGTGTTCACCCCTCCCCTATGAAGTCAGTCTCTGGAGGCTAGAATTTTTTGATTTTTTTTTTTCAACCATAAAAGCAAAACACACCAGCAGTGAAAACCAGGGGACTGGCTGAAAAGGTTGACCTCGAACTAAAGGCAGTCGGTGATAACTAAGAAATGCATGCTAGACTGAATAGCCGGGTTTGTTACTGGATTATTGGGGAAAGGGAAGAAATAGGAAGAATTCACGTAAGAAAAAGCTTTACTTCTCAGGACACAACAAGGACGAGCACAGACCCGCAGAAGCTGTGGGGTCCGGCAGGTAGAGGTCATCTTCCATCGGCTAGATAGAGACAGTCCGTTTGCACTACATTCTACACACTATCTCTAAGTTCCCCTGGAAGGACTGAAAAGGAAGGCTTTGCACGAGAACAACCAGGCGGCAATAGCAGACACACACTGAAGATATCCAGTCTCCGTCATATAACCATTGCAAAGGCTGGCGGGTGTGAAACCTTTAGAGACAGGACAAAGCAAAGCCAAGCAAAAAGGCAACTCATTTGGGGTCTTCGTGATCAATAGACCTCATCAATGCAATTCCTATAAACTGCCCGTCTTTGGAGACTGGCAGCTGTTTCCATTAACAGCTCCTTTGCTATTCCATCAGCCAGGTCGTTAGTCTCTTTCAGGTGCACTCCTGGTCCCAAGGCTGGAATGAGCAGCAGAGAGGAGGCCTGCCACGTCTCAGCACGCTATGGTTTCTCTCACCGCACCCAATTAAGCTTACTCAGCAAAGACATGGAACCACTTTCCCTTCCTGTGAATTTCCCAAGGCAACCTGTCTTTAGCAAAACCTAAAGTAGGTCCTCCTCAGTAGTTTGAGAGTAAAATTGCTTAGGAATGGGGTTTTTAAACATACCCACACACACCCACACACACACACACACACACACACACACACACACAGAGAGAGAGAGAGAGAGAGAGGGAGAGAGATGTTTACCCACATACAAATAGGTATGCATACACACACACACACACACACACATACACACACACACACACCATAAATAGATATATCCTTATTTGTGGGTATCTATAACATACAGTGTGTGCATACACATGTACATACACACACTTTAATGAAAATTTTGTGTTTTACCTCTACATGTGAACACCATCCTCATGCCTTGGAGGCTGTTCTCTTCGACTACAGAAGGAGAGCCTGACTTACAACTGTTGACATGATCGCTCTATTTTATGATACTACAAAAGAAATTCATCAACGTTCAATAGGAAAGCTACTTCTAATTTCTCGGTATCTTTTCCTGAGCTAGTTTTAGGAGGTCCTTCCTCCTCTTGTGATACTGGCCAGTAGCAGTTCTGTCATGGGACCCAGCAGGCCACACAGTCATGAAGTGAGCATTCTGAAATATAGCTATGATATTCAACAGATTCAACACACTGATATGTTGAACGGTTGGCTGAGCTACAATACAAATACCAAAGTCTTCCACAAGAACATGGCAGTGACATTACTTTACAGCGACAAAGCACTATCCAACTCTCCCCGCCTTTGGAAGCTAACATATACTAGATAACAGAGAGACTCAGTGGGCATGCCTGGATGCTTAATAAACTCAGTCTCCACACCTCTTGTCCTGCTTTTTTACGCTCTCAGTAAAGACAGCAAAGGAGGCAGAATGGCCAGTGCTGGAGTATTCTCATGGTTCCATGGGCTCAGACACCATCTTTTCCCATTCTTCATTAAGTAGTGTGACTGTGTTCTTTCTGTTCCCCAAACATGCCATTAGCTGTTGGGGAGCTAAGAGAGGCATGCGCACGGCCAGCCACTTCCTGTGAGAGAGTGGCCTCACACTAGCATCAGGTAAGGACCAACAGTGCAGAGGGACACTGTCCTCACTGTGGGAAAAGAGCTGTGTACACAAAGCTATTCAACCACAGGGCTGGAAGAGAATCAAAACAAGCCAAGGCTTAATTAGTGTTGAAGATTTCCCGGCCAGAATCCATGTCAGAGGTTAGGCTCCAAAACCATCACTAAGGACAGCAAGTCCATCCCAGAGACACAGATCTGGGAGTTTTGGAATCTTTGATATTATCCTCCGTATTAGCCAGTTTTAACAGCTTCTCCCTCCTCTCTCTCTCTCTCTCTCTCTCTCTCTCTCTCTCTCTCTCTCGCTCTCGCTCTCGCTCTCGCTCTCGCTCTCCCTCTCTCTCTCACACACACACACAACTCAACTCCAAACCCTGATAAAACCACATGCTTCCCACTCTCTGTTGTTCCGCTCTCCTCCCTTCTATAAATTGAATTAATAAGGAGTTTTCTAGAAGCATACATTCTCTTCAAGGCTCTGCTATTTTGAAGTTAATGGCTTTGACAAGGAGCCAGGCCAAACAGTTCCAAGCAGCAATAACTCTTACAACAGCTCCAAAACTTACCCTCAAATGTCACCGAGTCCCTCTGCTGATCTTTCCTCCCCTTTGATGATTGCTAGCTGCCTTCCTCCCTCCCCTAACATTTTATAGGGAACTCAAAAGCATCAAAGAAAGCAGCTAAGGACAGATTGAGAGCCATGGCCAATCTTAATCTCTATGTTATGATTTTGCCTTTGTTTTCCTGTGACACATTCTAAACCAAAAACACAATCACAAATGCTGTGTCATGCAAATCAAGACAGCAAAATAGATCCAAAGAAAAGGGGAGGATCATTTCTCATGTTTATCCAATTCTCGGCATATGCACTTACCATGTTTGATAGGTTAATGATATTTTTAAGTTTGTAAAAATGTATCTTTATTATCATTACAATTAGTGTGTGTGCGCATGCCCACGCATACACAAATGCAAAAACTATATGCCACAGGGTGCATATTAGGGTCAGAGAGGAACTTGTGGAGGAGGGGTTCTCTCATCCAGTGTGACCTAGGGATGGAGCTGAGGTATCAGGTTTGTGCCGTGAACACATTCATGGGCCATTTCTGTGGTCCAAGTTAAAATTTTTTACACGACAAGCAAGTGGACATCATCAAGCAACACCCACAAAAGCAACTGCTTCAAATCACCTTCCTAAACCAACACAGTGAGCTGATGACCCAGATGATGGGAAAATACAAACCACTGCAGAAAACCCGGTGAGAAGTCTATCTATTCACGTTCCAAAGGCCTGTCTACATATGTGATCACATTTCCACATGCACGACAGACCAATATAGACACGACAAACTTTTCAAGTTCTTTAAGCCGAAAACTAGGGGGAGGGAGGATAGATACATGTTTATAAATGGGTTCGTCTCTCCTGAAAATATAATTGGAAATAACATTTTCTAGAGGAAATCGATGCAAATTTCTGTGTCTGCAACACGTTCTAGAAAACCGGGTTGATGTATAGAGGGTCGGTATGCATGCTCAAAAGCAGAAGAAGTGGAAAAGAGAGAAACACGAGGAATGGGGAGATTCAGAGCTGGAGACTTGCAAGGTTCGGTCGGTCGGTTGTTCGATACACAAGCAAAATGTGAGGGTAAAGATCCACTTCCCTAGAATCCATATAAAAAAGGCTTCGAGCGCGGCACACCTGTGACCCCAGCGGTGCTTGAGAGACTAGGAAAGCAGCGTGGTGGCTGTTTAGCTTAGACCATACGCCTTTCCCCTGTATTTTTAATTATAGAATCCTGTTTCTGAAGAACGTTAAAGCTTGCAAAGCATTTCTGCAGGCATCAACTCATTTGGTCCCATTAACAGGCCAGCAAAGGGGCATACTAACTTTTCAGATGAGAACACTGAACCTTAGGAACAGTCAATGACAGTCTGGGTCTAGTTTCAACTACTATAACAAATACCCAAGTCTGTGCAATATAGTTTTTTAAAGAGATTTGCTTAGCTCTCAGTTTAGGAAAATAAAATAACAGATAGCTGCATCTGTGTGGTTTGGTGGCCTCGGTGAGACGCTGGCATAGCAAAGACTAGAACAGATGGAGAAAATGCGGAACAAAACAGGATGCCACAAAATCAAGGATCGGGTTTGCTTGATGTCATAGAACTCAATTTCACACAGATTTACTCCTAGAGACCAGCACCGTCAATGACCTAATTGCCTTACATAAACCCCATTCTCACAGGTTCTAACAACTCCCAAGTTTGCCACACTGGATGCCACACTTGGAACACACCAACATCTGGGGAGCCCTCCCGAACCGTGCCATACTACATACCAGTTGTCACGACACACAGCTTCGAATTCCTGAATCCTAGCTTACATGTGTATGCTACCTTCCAATTAGTAAGAACAAAGAGAATGAGAATTTGCAATTAAAATTAAAACGTGTACTTGCCAAGTTAGGAATATCACATGCAAATTTAAAGAGGGAAATAGGTAGTGAACTTGCTTGCTCAGAGACTGATATAAGGAGAGAGCTGAAAAGATGACTCAGCAGTGAAAAGGGCGGGCTGCTTTTGCAGAGGACCCAGGTTCAAATACCATCACCCAAATGGGCTGCTCGCAACTGCCCGTAACTCCAGTTCACCAAGATTCAATGTCCTCTTGTAGGACCTACCTGTACACACAATGTACATACATACACTCAACTACATACACATAACAAGCACATAAAATAAAAACAAATAAATCTAAAAAAAAATTTAAGATTGACATAAATGCAATTGTTATGTTTTCATTTAGTAACGGTCTTTTGAGACTATCTCTGTGTCTTCCCAACCATCACAAAGATTTGTCTGGTCCAGGGGAGAAGGATGACTCTGACCAGGGATTTGTGATGCTACTGACTATTAATGAAAACATCATTAGCAGAGCACAGCATCTTTCTTACTCACCCATCTGTCTGTACGGTAAAAATGTCCAGCATTCTACAATAGAAAAGGCCCTGCCTGCTTGACATGAGTTCATCTGCTTCTAGGGTCACTCATGTGCACCCTCTTAGGATCAAAGTGCAAGCAACCAAGGAAAAGGAACTTTCAAGCATCCATGTGTGCCTGCCCCAGGATTGTTACCTATTCAATCAGGATGTCTCGAGGTCTCTTTGGCACCAACAAGGTGGCTCAGCAGGTGAAGGCAAGCCTGGCTACCTGAGCTCCATCCCCAGAACCCATGTAGATGTGGGAGGCGAACACCGGCTCCACAGAGTTGTTCTCTGACTGGCACGTGTGCCCCCAAATACATCATACACAAAAAGATTTTTAATAAATAAAAAGCAAAAATCATAGTTAAGCCATGATGGTCAAAAGTCAGAAATCCAGAAGGAAGAGCTAAAAAGTCAAAAGATCTAAAGCTAGAGTATACCTAACATTTCCCGGAGCTACCATGGTTCCAACACGAATCAGTTTGGTCTTCCTCACCACCATTCCACCCAGGGGCTAGCCACCAAGGACTTAACATCCAGCAGCTAATATATGGTACCCAGCACTCCAGTACCCAGTCCAGTAGTTGAAGCCTCTGCAACCTGATTACTCTCCCCAGCCCAGAAAGAGAAAAGCAAAACACCATACAGCACCACACAGCAAGGGACAAAAATATCAAGGGCTTTTTTTTATTTGTTTGTTAGTGTGTTTGAGGTTCTAGGTGGCCTTTTATTTCTTGATTTATGGGGACTGAAGAACTTTACTATTGTCATACTGCCACAGACAGAAGGACCAAGACTCTGGCCCCACTTCCAAGGGCAATAACACCATGGGTTTAGCATCTGGATGGGATTACCCACAGAACTAGGAGCTACAGATGAGCAAACCAAGAAAATGTAACTCCCACACAGCTGGATGGACTGCCGAAACCCGGAGTAGGGAGGGTCCTTCAGGGAAAGACTGGTAGACAGACACAGCATGAGAAGGCCTGGGCAGTGGCCATGCGTTATCATCTCTGGAAGGTTCCTTTCCTGTGTCTGTACCAGGTGGAGGGGACCTCAATCTGCCACCAAGGACTTGGAGGCTTTACCAATACAGTCTGATGGAATTTTTCTTCCTACAAACCTTCAGAGGAGGAAGAGCAATCACCCATTTTGACCTGGTATACAAAGATTCCTATGTTAAAAGCAGCTGCAGAAACTTAAGGCCAGCCTCCGCTCCAGGAACTCCATGAATCTCTCCTGAATGGGTGACTTCCTGAGGCCCACATGCCTCCCATACGCTGACCTAAGGACAAGGACAGCCACCAGCTCCCACAGCCCCGTTACCAAGCCCAGTTTGGATTCACCGCATGTCACGCTTCCAGCTTCACGGTAAGCTTTAGATTTCAGTGACTCTGTGTTCCATATCAGAAAAACAGAAAGATCTACCTACTCCAGCACTTCATCCAGGTTGGGTGAAGCAAACGTGGTACATAATCACAACGGAATTTCATTCATTCCCCCAAGGAAGAATAAAATTATGACATTTCCTGGAAAATAAACGGGCCTGGGCTCATTGTGCTAAGTGAAATAAGCCAGGCACAGAGAGATAAATATCACATTTTCTCTAGTATGTAGGATATAAATTAAAAGACACATATATCCACAGGACATAAAAGTACAAAGGGGATCATAGGTGGGAGGATTTGAAGGGTGGGGAGTGAGGAGGAGGAGGAGGAAGGCAACAAAAAAAGAGGGTAATGGGATGCACATGACAGGAAAGCACACGGGGGGGGGAGACTGTTTGGGGAAGAAAGAAAGAGGGAGGTAGAAGGCAGGAGAGGGCAGAAATAGAAAAAGAATGAGCAAGAACAAAGCATGGTGCTATATGTATGAAACTGTCATAATGAAATCCATTACTTTGTAAACTAATTTAAAACTTTAATTAAAAAAGACAAGCACACAGAAAAATAATTATTAAAATAATTTTAAATAACAACACGTTTGTGATATAGCAATGGATGTAACTACTATATAACATATTAAGTAGCCAGAACTAATCACAACTGTACTCTCGAAGTCATAATGTCTAACTAGGAAATGAGCAAACTAAAAGCCACAGACAGTTGTATAAATAAAGTTTTATTGAAACATACAAATATTTCATCTACCATAGCAATTGAATAAAGTATTTCGACAACTTCTTTCCATGACCTACCCACCCGTCTGTGTCAAAGTCAGCTCATTCTACCTGGGGATATGACTCAGAGGCAAAGCATCTGCCTAGCACGCACGGCGCCTGAAGAAAACACCTCGAATGATTACCACAAATGAAAAAGAAAAGTCTGAATTCCCATTCTGTACTTTGACTTCTAATCCTCCACATATCAGCAATGGTGAAAGGCAAGAATACAGGCGGGTGCAGAGGTGCAGTTTTTCTCCCCCAGTGCATGCTGGGAAAAAAACCAACGACGTTCCTTGCAGACTTTCCTATGGATGAAGCAAAGAAATTTGCACACACAAGCCTTCTTTCTGACTTTGGCAAACCAGCGAAGTAGCTTGTGCTGCTTTCTTCACGGGTGTTCAGTGTAAAATAAGACAACTCAGTTTTTCCATATTTGGTTATAATCTTCAGAATTTCTTACTAAAAGCTTTGTTTGTGTCTTTGGGGCTAGCTCATTCGGTCAAGGGTTTCAAGGAAATGCACACAATTTAGGTTCTAGCCCCAACACAAAGAATAAAACAAAAACAAAGGCAGGCGGTACATCCTAGCACCTGGGAGGCACAGGCAGGTGGATCTCTGTGAGTTCGAGGACAGCCTGGTCTACAAGAGCTAGGTCCAGGACAGGTTCCAAAAGTTAAACAGAGAAACCCTGCCTTGAAAAGCCAAAATAATAATAATAATAGTATAATTTGACAGGCAGTGGTGGCGCATGTCTTTAATCCCAGCATTCAGGAGGCAAAGACAGGCAGATCTCTGTGAGTTCAAGGCCGGCCTGGTCTACAGAGCCAATTCCAAAACAGGCTCCAAAGATACAGAGAAACCCTGTCTAAAAAACAAAAAAATAAAACAAAAAAGGCATGTCTTCACTCCTACCCCTGAACAAACGTGCCTGGAGAAGTGTTCACACACTGAAAGTCCAGAGCCCTTGCTGAGTTTTCTCTTCAAATGGCTACCATCAGTTTTGACAGCAAGATTTTGCTTTTAGAGCTTGTAGCGGTGTTTCTACTTACACTGTCTCCTTAGCCCCACCAGGCTCAGCTTTACAGCATTTCCACATAGTGGAATCGGATTCAGAAGCCCCTGCTGTTACACAACACTGAAATTTCAACCTCCCCCCCTCGCCAACACTGGACACTAATTAGAGGCACGTGGTCTGGCTGTCCAGGTAACGGGCACCAAAGGCATGGCCTCGCTGAGCCCAAAATTCCTCACTGACATCTGGGAGGTTCGTCAAGCCTTCTAACCCCAGTGGATAGAAACTGTTCCAAGACAGAGCAGGCACCAAAGAAACACATTCCCGGGGTCTCCGTAGCTCCATTGAACTGTACTATGAAACTAGATCCAAGCCAAGTCACACCTGGAATCCCCTGGATAAAAAAGTAGACACAGGAGGATAAACATGAGTCTGAGACTGGTGTGGGCTACAGAGCAAGAATCTGCAGAAGGCAAACCAAAAGCAAGCAAAGAAGCAAAGAGGGAGAGGAAGGAAAGAAGAAAGGAGGGAGGAAGGGAGGCAGGGAGGAGGGAAAGAGACAAACCCAGAAAGGAGGCTTTCTATATTCTGGAGTTTTCTGACCTTCTCCCATTCCAATCACATCATGCCTTGATCTAGAAAAAGACAGCACCAGCTGCTGCCTTTTGGAAAGGACAACTCTGACTCCGGAATATTTGTGTGGTTCTCAAACCTTCACAGGCCTGAGAAAAACCTGAAAGGTGCTAGTTAAACATTTCAAAACTTCCCCCAGGGGCCTCTGACTCAGCAAGTCTACGGTGGGAGCCAAGGATTAGCAATTTGATCAAGAGCCACAAGCGATGAGGTACTGGTGGTCCCAGGACCACACCTCGAGAAGCCCAGTGCAGAGAAAGAGCCAAGAGGGAGGTGAGCCAGGCCTCTGGAATTCTCAAGTGGCTTAGCAGTGTTTACAGTCTAGACCATTGCTCCAAGTGTAATGCCTGCTAAGTTAAAAATTCACCCAGCAGTCACAGGCAGGAAGAAGGCTCACGATAAAGCACTGATAACACTGATGGTGGTCAGGGGGTTTCTTGAAACGGGGCCCTGTGTGGACCTGGCTACCTCCTTTTAAGTTGTGTGCAGGTCCTGCCTCTTTGCTCTCTCTTCTGTAGGCTGGGATGCTGTCACCTCTGTCTCCCTGGGAAACAGCCTTCCTCATTCCCCATGAAAACTGTCCCTCTTTCCTTCGACCCTTTTATAAGTTACATTTGCAGTCAGGCATGGTGCATAGCATGCAGGAGGCAGAGGCGGGAGGACTGGCTGCAAGAAACAGGCCAGTGAGGGAACAAAGTAAGCTGGGAGCTGCTCCAGCCAACGGGATGGGAGTATATGTCTCCAAAACAGAAATACATAAATCGTGGGGGGCAAAGAGTGCAGTCCACCAGATTTGATCCCCAGAACTGCATAAGCCATGTATACCTAGAATCCCTGTACTTGAGGCAGCACCAGTAGGATCAGGAGTTCAAGCCCATCCTTGGTTAAATACCAAGTTCAAAGTCTGCTTAGACTATATGAGGCCCTGCTTCTTAATATTTTTTAATAAATAAATAAAAAGAATTGCTTCTTTGGATGTAACAATTTTATATTTGAACTATCTCACATGGTTTTTAGATGTAATTTATACAACTACAACATAGGAACATGGAATAGTGAGCACACTAGACACACAACTACACATACATGAACAAAAAAAAGGGGCAGCTTAACAGGCTAAGAGGAAAAATAGAAAATCTGAAGAAAGGGCTAACAAAATATCAATAAGAGCTGAAGGGTGGGGAGCACGAAAATAGTCTTAGTGAAGTAAAGGTATTACTTAATGGACTAATACTGTCCCATTAAACATTTATAAAGCATGGGCATTTAGTGAAGGGCTGTCAAAAGCAGGGGCAGGAGACCACTCTCCAAACTCCCAACTCTCCCCTTAAGTCAGGCGAATTCCCACCACGGTTTCCACCGAAACAGTTGAAAACACCCAGGTTATTTTCTAACAGGTGGCTCAAGTACTCCGAGGCTAAGTGCTTTCGGCATAGAGTCCGCCCTATAAACTCCCATTAACGTTTAGGCAGCTCCGTAAGTAACTCTGCTGCAAGGTCAGACCAATCCGAATTTAAACAAAATAAACATCCCCAATCGCGGGCTAGAAACTGTTCCAATATTTACTTGATAACTTGACAGTCATTTACCTTTCTTTTCTTCCAAAATAACAGTATTCAGGAGTTTCCCCTCCCCTGTGGCAGGAGATAACAGCGTTACTAAGGACCAAGGGAGATAAAGCGTGGCCTGGGAGCCTAACCACTGGGCCAGTCTGTCTCACTCCCACCAACGGCACCGACACACAACTTATCAAATTTTTGTGTATGTGCCAGGTGTAGTTCTTGTCTGAACAGACAGCCAATGTCCTTGCCAGACAGTGCTTATGCTCTCGCAGAAAAGCCAGTCAGTCAGCAAACAAACCCTTGTGATCAGTGTTCAGTCTATGCAGAAAAACAAGGTAAGGAAATGGGGAGAGAAAGGGACCAAGTATTGGGGAGCCAAACCGTCATTTTAAATAGAGTGACCAGAAAAATCATCTCTGGAGACATCTGGATAAATTCAGGCATGAGGGAAGTTACATAGACACATTCATCCACTGATATAAATCCTGTCACTTACTTATATGTGACTTTGTTGTTGTATTTTTTTTTTGTTTTTTTTTTTGTTTTTTTTTTTTTTTACTCTTACTCTTTTGGGGGGCCTGCTACCCAGCTCCTAAATAAATCACACATGGAAACTCATTCCTAGGAATGCCCAGCCTTAGCATGGCATGTTGCTAGCCAGCGTTTCTTAACTTAAATTAACCCTGTCTACTTTTTGCCTTGGGGCTTTTCCCTTTTCTTATTTCTGTGTATCTTCCTTTCACTCTTACTCTGTGGTGGCTGTGTGGCTGGCTCCTAGCATCCGCCTCTCCTTGTTCTTGTTCCTTGATCTTCTTCTCCTAGATTTCTCCTCCTCTTTTATTCTCTCTGCCTGCCAGCCCTGCCTATCCTTTCTCTTGCCTTGCTATCGGCTGTTCAGCTCTTGACTCGACCAGTCAGGTGTTTTGGACAGGCAAAGTAACACAGCTCCACAGAGTTAAACAAAGGCAACATGAAAGAATGTAACACACTTTGCATCATTAAATACGTGTTTCACAGCATAAACAAATGTAACATATCTTAAAATAATATTTCACAACATGAGTTGGTGAGCATCAAGGAAAAGTAAGGAAAGGAAGAGAAGAACTTGGCCGAACTAGTATCAGCATTACTATCAAGCAAACAGGAAAGGGGGAGGGGCAGGTGAATGACCCTTTCTCTTCATCTGCTGTCCCAGTATGACAGACATGGGAAAGGCTTTTGGGACATAGGCCACACAGAAACAAGGGATCTGAGGAAGCATATTACTTTTACATATATTTTTATTTTTCACCCTGTTTAATTTGCTTAATTTCTATGGGTGTTTAGCCTGAACTTAAACCTGGGTACCATGTTTGTGCAATTTCAGCAGAGATAAGGAAGTAAGGGGAGGATCCCCTTTGATGGAGTTGCTTGGCAGTTGTGAGCCAGCATGTGGGTACTGGGGATGGAACCCTGGTCCTTTGAAAGAACTACAAGCACTCTTACCACTGAGCCATCTCTGTAGCCCCAGAAGCATGTTCTTTTAAAATTTTCTCTTCTGGGGGCTGGAGAGATGGCTCAGCACTTAGGAGCATGCACCACTCTTGCATTGGGCCCGTGTTTGGTTCTTAGCACCTGTGTTTGCTAGTTAACACCTGCCTGTGACGCCAGCTCCAGGACATCAGTGTCCTCACGTGACCTCTGCAGGCACCCACCCCCGTGTGTGAACCCACTCACAGATTCACACATACTTAAAAAATAAAAACAAGGCCAGGTATGGTGGCACACACCTTTAATCCCAGCACTGGAGACGGAGGCAGGAGAAATCTCTGGAGCTCTGGGCTAGCCTGGTCTACACAGCAAGTTCTAGGCCAGGCGGGGCTATACTCTCTTGAGACCTTGTCTCCAAAAATGTAAATAAAACAAAAGTAACTTAATTTTTTTTAAAGTCATCTTTTCCAGAACAATCCTTTTATATAGTAATTGGATCCCAGAATGTAGTAGCTTCCTGGTTTAAATAAGGAAAACAGCAGATTTTATAAAAGGCTATGAACAGAGCCTTCTAATCTTTATACAAGAGGAGTGAGCATACACACTTTATAAAATTCTAGTGTTTGAGCTGAGCTGGGGTGCAGTTCAGAGAGAGGCGGGGGACTTGCCTAAATTGCACACAACCTTGAGCTCAGTCTTCGGGACCAAAAAAAAAAAAATTAATCAAAAAAATATCTTTTTAAAACCAGTGTCTACATTAAAGGGCAGGAAGCAACCACTTTAGATGTTTGCAAAGAGAGTGAAATAAGCCTTTGGCATTTAAAGTGAAATAAACATCTAAAAATCTAAAGCCACAGAAAAGCCATAATCTATTTCAGATTAAAAGACACAATGAAGTCATCACTTTTGAGTAGCTGTGATTAGAGTTTGGGTACAGCCTCACAATCATTTATGCTTTTAATCTGAAACTGGTCCTTAAAAGCTGTAATGAATTAAACAACATACCACCCACAGAATCAATTGTAAAATACACTGTAACTAAAAGCATAATGACTCAATCCACTTCCTTCCTCAAGTTTTCCATAATCCATTTGACCCCCTTCCTGTCACCTAATCTAATCACCGGCTCTCTCTCCATTAACTTAAGATTCTCCTGCTTATGCTATCTGAAGTCACTGCAGTTGGTTCTCCCGGAGTTAAGGAACAATTTATATATATATGTCACTCTACAAAATTGAATTGTTAAAATGTAAAGTAGACAGTGATTGGATTCACTGCTGTGTATATTCCAAGAACAGGGTGGTGCTGGTAGCCACAGAGTCTAGAAGAGAAATCTAAAACATTTTTAGTGTGTAACACTGTTCAGAACCAGTAGGAAATAGTCTTAGAAAAAGACTTGTCTTCAGACTTAGTGGGCAAGACTTCTCACTTCTACAACTACCACCAACCTCATCACCACACCTGAAAGCAAACAGCACAGGACATCTCAATTCCCAATCATCTGCACATTCAGGACTCCCCAGGATCACCCAGAAGCCTTTGGACCTTATAATTATACAAAATTCACAGAAAAACACATTGGCCAAACCAAGTCCCAGGTTAAAGAACTGCAGACATGAAGAATGGCTTTTGGTTTCATCCAATACAAATCATCCACAACTATAAACAGACTATTTTAAAATAAAATCAAGGACACCGGCACAGCCCTGTGGCACAGTACTTGTCTAGCATTTGCAAGCCTGTGGTTGAATCCCCGGTGCAGAAAATAAAAATCCTTCAACTAAAAGAAAAACAACCTTTTCTGTGAACTTGTTCACTTATCGACACAGATACTAACCGTCCTGCCCAGTGTACACTCTGGAGACACTATCTACAAGCAGATACGAAAGGAATTTCATGAGGTGGGTAGCAAATTCATGGTTTTATTGGGATCTCTGTTACAAATTAAGAGTGTGGTGAAGTCTTTGGCCCAAGGTCATACACAGTAATGCATTTCCCATGAATGCACTCTATTTGTTTGTACATTGAACCCTGAGGTCAACCTGGATAAGAATGATACCAGAGACGGGTATACTCTGGCCCCTGGGAAGGTGATTCACAACTCCTCTTTAAGGTTGGAATGTAACTGGGTAGGATTGGAAAGTCTTAAAGGAAGTTAGATTATCACACTTAACTAAGGTGTTTCTACTAGTTGATGAGTTCCTTCAATAATTTCTCACCTCCCTTTCCTACATAGCTTTCAGTTCTGGGATAAAATGTCATGACCAAAACCATCTTGGATGGTTCCTGTGGCTTCTAGGTCCAGATCACAGTCTTTCAAAAGGGGGCATTAGGACAGGAATTCAAGAGAGGAACCTGGAGGCAGGAACTTAAGAAAGGCCATGAAGGAGTGCTGCTTAGTGACTTGCTCTTTTATACAATTCAGAGCCACCTGCCCATGTGTGGTACCATCCATAGTGGGCTGGGACCTCCCACATCAATCAACAAAATGACCCACAGACTCATCTATAGTCCAGTCTGCTGGAGGCATCTTCTCAATTGACATCTCCTCTTCTCACAAGAGAAGCTAGCATCAAGCTGACAAAACCCTAAGCAGCACACTGCCAAACAAGATAAAAACCCATTAAAGAAAACAATAATGATTATAAACTTTTGATTACTCAGTAAATTTAGAGTGATCATTTGGTCTCATTCTGCTTCTCTTGCAGGCCTTGTCTCTGCCTCCTTTAGTCACGGAGAGAGGCAAATAACAATAAACATAATGGCGCTCACACCTGCCAGCTTTAGAGCCTACAAATGCCCTTCATTGCATCCCTTGGTCCCTTTGATAATCCACAGTTCAAGGCGGCATGGGGAGCATTGCCTCAGTTTACAAATTACTAAATGGAGGCTAACCAATCCATCTAACGTGACTATGTTAGTCCCAAACTTAGTCCTGTTGTCTTAAGCCCCGGGCATCTTTTCAGTCTATTCCTGGGTCTGAACTACAGCATCTAAGGCCATGTTCTGATGATGCCTATGTCTGCAGGTGAATCATTATCCTACATTAGGAGGAATTCCTGTCGTTTCTAAACTGATCCTCTCTAATCTATCCATTGATAGCTAGCAGACTGCCTTACTCTTAGATTAATGCGATCAAAGCACCACAAAGCATATGCTTGGGCTGGAGAGACACTTCCATCAGTTCAGGATAGGATGGGGACCCAAGTCCAATCTCCGCACCCATGGAAAACCCAGACTAGAAACAGGAGGATCCCTGGGGCTTCCTGGCTAGTCAGTCTTGCCAAATCGCAACCTCCAGGTTGCATCAGAGATCCCCTCTCAAAAAAAAAAAGTAACAAGGTAATTAAGGAAGACCTTATTAATGACATCTGATCTTCACAACCATACCCACAACATACACACACATACAAACAAACACAGTATACAAATGCACACACAAACACACACACAATGTGTACAGATGATTCTAAATTCCCAAGTTGCACAGAAAAAGAATAATTTGGCCCAGAGACCTATTTAAAGGTTTTGATATACTTTAAAATCACTGTTGCCAGGCTTGTTATAAAAGAAAAGGAGGACAAAAAGGGGAAGAAGGAGCCACAGGGAGCTCAAGTGACTGACTAATGACCTATACTCTTCACTAAGATGGAACAATGCTTCTAGCCACCTGTTAGCTGCTGAACAGCCATCTCTAGCTACCAAGTGACCGTTTATTTATCTAATACTATTTTAAGCAGGTGAGCTATTTCTTGAGCTCTGTGTCGTTAACATTCTTGATAGCCATTTGGAGCTTGCTTTCTAACAGGACTTTTTTAACTTTTTCAGTTGTGATGCCTTTCCATTTCGGAATCTTGAATTGACACGGGTACACAGGAATATGAAACAGGTATAGGAGTCAAACATTAAGATGGTAAATCTTACAGGATACTATATTACATGATTATTCCATTTGTAACAATTTTATAATGAAGTTGAAGATAAAAAATTAAGATAATATAAAAATAGAATATAAGTAAACAAAAAGTAAAAATAAAAAGTAAAAAGTAAAGACACTTATTTTAAAGCAATGGTATATACACATTTTAATGTTTTTTAAAAATGAGAACAAATTCCTATGGTAATGAGACAGATATGTTTATCTAACATAAAACAATCCAAAGACATGCAAATTTGATATTTACATGCTGAGGAATGACAGTAAGAAAATACTAAGTATTTGTTGTCTGTAATTAAACCATTATATTCCTAGAAGAGCAGAAAATATTGTATGTACAATAAAAACATATATACACTGAATTTATAACATACAATAGTCTTGAACCTGATCTGAGGTGTTTCAGGGTGTATCCAATGGTGTTGCACTGTTTCCCCATAGTCGGGAAAAGCTTACCTGCTATATGTTTAGAATCAAGGTTGCAGTGAAGTCACGTGACACAACACAGGCAAGTGCTGTCACCTCAGCTTCATCATCTGTTTGAGACTTCAGTTGCTTTGGTCATCACGCATTCAGACACATTCAGAAACATTCTATTGTTACCAAGTTTTCACAATCTCAAATCAGTTATGCAAGTCACAATTTAAGAAGTTTTGCTATATATAATCTATCTTTAAACACAAATTCCTTTTTTAAAAAAATTTCTACTTGATCAGACACTTTATCAAATAGAACTTAGTATGACAAGCAAACACAGGGAAATATGTAGCTATCAGGGAAGTCCAAATCAAGTCTATATGGCATATTATTGCACGTGCATAAAAATACACACACACACACACACACACACGTATGCACGCACACACACACGCACGTGTGCACACACTTACACACATGTGCGCGTATGTACGTGTGCACACACACACACACACACACACACACAGAATGAATACCAAATGCTTGTAAGGATGCAGAGAAGAGAGACCACTGAAGGATGACAAGTGGAAGTGAAGTGGGGTACAGTTACTCTTGAAATTGGTGTTATAGGATCTTACAAAACTAAACACACAATTACCATTCAATTTAGCAATTTCACTCTTGGGCATTCATACCAGAGAAACAAGAACTTATATCCACACAAAAACCTGCATGCAAATGTACATAGCAGCTTTATTCCCAATAGCCAAAGTCTGGAAATAATCCAGATATCCTTCACCAGGTGGATGGTGACACCAACTAGGGTACCTCAAGCCATGGTATGGTCCTCTGCAATAAAGAAAACGGACAACCTGGATGGATCTCTACGGAACTGGGAAGATTTTTTAAAACATAACCACCAAAGAACTGCATGATGCCATTTATGTGTGTAAAAATTGTGAATGCGGAGACTGAATTAGTGTCTACAGAAGCAGAGAAAGGGAGAGAATGGAGGAAGGAGGTGGGTGTAGCTATAACAGTGCAACAGAAGGGAAACCGCTGTGCCTGGTGGATATTTCAACATATTCAGAGTGGTGTTAAAAATACAACTCTGCAAATATGACAGCTGTACAGAAATACACACACACACACACACACACACACACACACACACACACACACACCAGCACAGGTTAAAACAGAAATCTGAGGAGGATCAGCAAATCGCATCACTGCCAAAACCCTTGTCCTTCACTCCTGTGAAATGTTATCATTGAGAGAATCTGGGCAACTGCTCTGCGGTATTATGTCCTACACCTTTGAATTTATTATGATACCAGTTTAAAAAGAAAAATGAGGTCAATAGCAAGTATTTGCAAACTTGGCTATTTCAAAATAAGAGGGGTAGAGGTGTTTGCTGAGTGAGCCTCATAAACTTGACCCAAGCTAGAAGGGTGAAACCCACTCTGAAAGGTCTTCTCTTATCTCTATTGTCACATTAGACTTAAAACAATAATTAAAATAATAATTATAATATATAAGCTGTACTTGCTTTCTGAACTACCATTTGTTTTCCACAACATGATTGGCCCGCCCATGACAACTCCTACCCATGTAACACCATGACAGGGACTAAGTAGAGGTATCTTTTTGCAAGAAAGAAGCCTTAAGCAAAAATGTCCCTTTTGGAGCTCACATGTGCATGAAGTTTTAGTAGAGACAAATCCACCCTAAGAAAACAAAACAGAGCAGAGCACTGGTTGCCTTTGGGAATAGGAGGTAGGGACTGACTTTATGATTCATGGGGCTGGGGAGCTTCTCCATCCTGTTGGGAACCCTGGCTCTACAAGTCTGAGTATTTGTCAAAACTAAAGGAATCCACCGGCGACATTTATGTGCCCATTCATCTTTTAGTTTTTCCGGTTTATGAAAATCCTCCATGTAAAAATGTAGACAAAGACAAAATGAAGTTGAAATGACTGACTTGGAAACTTCAGGCCTACAATAAGATATTATGGTCGCAGGGTTGCATGGAGCCACCAAATTAAATAGTTAAAATAACTTACAACGATCCCACCTCTTTCCTGTGCACTCTTCTCAGAGAAAGGAAATTGCAATCAACAGAGTAACCATGAAGCAAATTCATAAAAAAAAAGTATCATTAAATCAGACTAAATTAAATTAAGACAGATGTAATTAGGGCCCTCTGCAAGTCATTTTGGCTAATACTTTGTTTACATGCAGTATAGCTGTAGCAACTACTGACCTCAGGCACTTTTTGCTGTTGCTATATTAATTATTGCATGTGCTTTTTATATCCCAGCTCAAGATATCCTTTACAGGTCCATAGCTGATGTTCAGCTGCCAAGGTTACTTCCAGTGAGTCTCAGCTCCCACGGAAGGAAACGGATCCCACGGCACCTGGCTAAGAGGTGAAGTGTTTTTCTCTGCTCACTCATGCCTTTACTTAGGGTGTTTGTCTGTTTATTTGGGCAAAACTAGAAGAAGGATGGCAAACTGTTCTTACTTGTAATTACACCAGCAGAACCCAGCCCTACTCACTTAATAGTCCTTCACTGCAGAGACATGTCTGCCTAATTGGCCAGACAAGTCGAGACGTTGCTGGGAATTACTGCTTGACCCTAAGAGCGATTCACACACGAGATAAACCACGTTAGAAATTTCCAGTGTCTACTCGCCAATTTGGTCCAGGCTCTAACTATCTCACCGGGGGCTAACGCTCACTCAGAATGACCTACTGATCACATTCTACCCCTGGAATGTTCTTTTCCTCCAGATTGCTTCTAGAAGATATCACCAGCTTGAATCGTCACCTCACTTCAGTTCTCATCCCGACACTCCAGTCTTACACGCCGCCATTTATAAAATCCAGCAACCCTATGATTCAACCCGTTCATAAGGAAACAAAACTTCAAACTCTTCCCCTAAGGGCTAGATATAATGACACAAGCCTGTAATCCCAGCACTGTGGGGAAGCAGAGGCAGGAGGATCAACGAAAGTTCAAGACCAACTTGGCCTCAGCCTCAAGTTCCAAGTCAACCAGAGTTATATAGTTAAGATCCTGTTTCAAAAGAACAAAGAAAGAAAAAGATGGGGGGTGTCTTTTCTCCATTCATTAATTGGGGGAGGTGCCTTAAAGCAATTTCACCAATCACTTTCAAATGAAAGGTTTGCATAGGATAACTAGGACAGCCAGATTATACTTTGTAATGGCCAACCACAGTGAAAACTAAAAGAGCCCGCTGCCCCTTTTAAAACAGATCTAGATGTTTTTGTCTGTAGCTATGGTTCTAAATCGCACCTCTACCTCCCCAGTGGGTAGAAGAGCATACCTGAACCACGAATGATTATAAACTCAGCATTTCTTCAGAACTGAAAAATAAATCCATCAGAGAATCCTTTGCTTCTCAGGCTGCAGAGCTTACTATGACCAGGAAGCCGAGAAAGGCTGGCATTTCAAGAAATCCAGTCTCTTAATGACCGGTGTCAGGGAGAATGGGCCAAGTTTCACGCCAGGTACACGGGAGCCAGAAATGCACACAGCGATCACGACTATTGAGCCATCCAGCATCCGTCTTCGGATTGTTTCTTCATTGAATATACAAGGTGAGAAGTCTGAAGTCCCCAGCCCTCTGTTAAGCTATTAAGCAAACCTACCACACCATGCAGACACAGCCCCACCGAGACAGAGGAGATCTGGAGCTGGATTCCATCTATCCCCTGAAGAGCCTGTGTGTTTGCATCCTTCTAGAAAAGAGTACGGGCTTCTCTCTTCTCTCTTGTGGTTGGACAAAGCATGATGCATTTGCTGATTGGGGAACTCATACTAAAGCAGAAATGTTGCAAAGTGGGAAGCTCAAAATTCTTACTGATGTGAAAAATGCTCACCCAAAGAACTGATTTTGGCATGAATCCCCAGGGAAGCCATCTTGTTATAAAAGTGAAAACACCTATAGTTCACCCAGGGCCTCTATTCCTCACTGTTTGTCAAATTAAAATCCATAAAATAGAAGAGCTACCTTCTGTTCACCTTCATTGCCACCCACAGCAATGTAAGACAGATACTGTAATCTTTCTGTGCATGGTACTCTTCCCAAATGCATGGAGTATCCCCTATGATCATGCAGGCACCTTCCACACTCACCATTTCGTCATAAAATAGTACACTGGGTATCCAAAGACACAAGGCCTCTGGGCACACTGAGAACTCCAAAGGGACCTGACTACAAGTTGATGGTTGACAGTGGACATAAGAAGTAGCATAAGAAGTCTGGGTGGTGGTTCAGTCAGTAAAGTACCTGCCCTGTAAGCCTGAATGTAGTGAGCCGAGGAGGCCCAGAGTGAACGTGTGTTGTTGACAGGGGAAAAGTCATGTCAAAAACCGAGGTGTCTCAGACCCATGGGAAAGGCAAAGTCTTCCTCAGGTGAGGCTCAGAGAGCTAGAAAAGGCTTCCTCTGATCCAAATATTGATGACTGTGGACCATGTAAGCAGAAATTATCAACCACAGCTTCTTCCTCCCAGGATGGCTGTAACCTGAAACTGTTCACCTACAGGATGTCCTGCAGACCCTACAGTGATTAGCTAAGCCTGCCTACTTGCTCAGCTGTAGACCATAAAGCCGCCTCCTCAATTCAGATATATAAAGCACACACTCTGACTTTCATGCTTGCTGTCGTTGTTGCTGGTGTATCGCCATCAGGATAAGCACGGCCTACCAGAATCCAACTTTTCTGTAAGCGACCCCGTGTGTCTCTTCTCTCTTCATCACCCAGACTAGGTTTCCAGGGCTAAACTAGACATGGCACATGAGGCTCTAGGTTTGAATTCCCAAGCACCCACAGGAAAAGCCCGATGAAGCAGCCAATGTTTGTTATCCTAGTTCTGGGAGGTGGGGATGGGGAGATCCCTAGTGCTCACTAGTCAGATAATCTTGCTGAGTCACTGAGCTCCGGGTTCAGTGAGAAACCTTGTCTGAAAAGGTAAAGTGGAAAAAGATTGAAGAAGATGCCTGATGGAGACTTGAGGCCTCTTGTGCACACAATATACTAACTCATACATGCACACATACAAAGAAGAACCATGAGAGACGAGGAGGCCACCCACTGAATGCACATCCTTAAAGGCTTGAGTTTTAGAGCTAGCCTTTGTCAAGAATAACCCATGTACCTTATCTGATGGGACGTGGCAGAATCTTGGCAGAGGAGAAATTTTGGGCAAATAGGACAAAATGAAAACAAATAGATTGTGTGCAAGACGAACCAAATGGATCAATAATGGCTTTAGCGGAAATTCTCAATAACTGAGGTGACAGAAATGGCTGTCATTAAATAAAAAAAAATTAAGGAAATTATTCCTTCATTCATTCATCAAGGAGTAATTTTGTTCCTCGTATAACAAAATCATAGAGCAAAATAATAAAATTGAAGAACACAGTCCTTTATCCACCAGGTCATCAACACTTACTCCCCGAGCACTGACTCTGCACAAGGCATTGTTCTGAGATCCTGGGGAGCAGAATCTGGGCACGCATACAGGATTTTCTTTTTCAGAGAGAAAACAGCCCTCAGATAAAGAGTTGATTCACACAAATTCTAAACATAAACCATGACGTCATTTCAATGCCTTTCCCCAAACCACAAAAGATATTTTCAGTTCTGTAAGTTAAAAAACTTGATCTGCCAGGGGAGGCTGGAACTTCTGCAAATGAAGGAGGGCCTCCCACCCTTTAGGCCTTCTCTTATCTTGTGGGTGCCAAGTTAGGAGACTGACGCAAAGTGCATGGTAAGAATGGGAAGGCCAAGGCCCACTTGGTAGAAAACAAAATAAATCTATCTCTTTTCTATACGCATTTGTGAACTATTACTTTCCTTCAAGAATAAAAATTACATGGACAATAAGTCCAGAGATAAGAGGTGCAGCCCCAGGACTGACCCTTAACTTCAGGAAACTTATTTTTAAGATGTACATGTGTGTACACATACGTGTTACTCATATGTGTGTAGGTGAATATGCATGTGTGTGTGTGTATGCTCATGGAGGCCCAAGGACAACCTCTGGACTCATCTTGAGAAACACCATCCTACCTCTTCTAAGACATAGACCTAATTGGGCCAGAATGTTAGACAGAGAGTGCCCGGGGGTCCTCTTGCCTCTGACTCCCCAGAGCAATGATTATAGGGTTGCACCACCACACTTATTTGGTTGGTTGGTTGGTTGCATTTTAATGTATTTTGGGGGTTGAGTTCATATCCTCACACTTCTGAGCTGTCTCCCCAGACCAACTATGGTAGTTTGAATGTAATGGATCCCCATTAAACTATAGGGAGTGACACTATTAAGAGGTGTAGCTTTTTGGAGTATCGTGGCTTTGTTGGAGGAAGTGTGGCACTGTAGAGGCAGGCTTTGAAGACTCATATATGCTCAAGCCATGTCCAGTATGTCAGTTTACTTCCAGTTGCCTATGGGTCAAAGATGTAGAATTCTCAGCTCCTTCTCCAGCACCATATCTGCCTGCGTGCCACCATGATGATAATGGACTGAACTTCTGAACTGTGAGCCACCCAGTTACATATATTTCCTTATAAGGGTTGCCGTGGTCATAGTGTCTCTACAGCAACAGAAACCCTAACTAAGATACCAACTCATCCCCATCCCCATTTTAAAGGCAGGGTGGCCTCGTGTATCCAGGACTCTCCTTGAAGTCATTGTCTAACAGAAGATGTACAGATGTGGTAATGAACACCTGTAATCCCAAAAATCAGGATGTGGAAGTGGGAAGATCAGAAGTTCAAGGCTGTCCTTAACTACATCTGCATTAAAGGCCAATCTAGGTCACATGAAACCCTGTCGTCATCATCATAACCATCATCACCATCATCATCAAAAAGGAGACTGGAAGGCTAGTTCAGCAGTTAAGAGCACTGGGTATTTTTCCAGGGCACTCACGTTCAATTCCAGCACCCACATGGTGGATCATAACTTGTCTATAACAGTTCCAGTTTCAGGGAATCCAACCCCCTCTTCTACCCTACCATAAAACCAGCATGCATGCAGCACCCAGACATACAAGCAGGCAAATAAATACATATCAAATCAAATAAATTTATTTTTTTAAATAATTTAAAAAAACAAATGAAGTACAAAACAGGAAGGGATGGAAGGAAGGAAGGAAGGAAGGAAGGAAGGAAGGAAGGAAGGAAGGAAGGAAGGAAGGAAGGAGGAAAGGAGGGGAGAAATGAAGGTTGCTTGGTTTCAGCCTGATCAGTCCCACAACCTCCACAGAACTCTCATGACAGCACTAGATTCCACTTGGAGAGTGGTACAGTCCACATATAGAAAGCACTATACAACACTGCATTGTGTTTATGTGCCACAACCAACCTACTAAGTGAGGCAGAGTGCTCCTC
Source organism: Microtus ochrogaster (assembly GCF_000317375.1). Taxonomy (NCBI): domain Eukaryota; kingdom Metazoa; phylum Chordata; class Mammalia; order Rodentia; family Cricetidae; genus Microtus; species Microtus ochrogaster. The sequence goes on from NC_022018.1 coordinate 34,433,515, forward strand.
CAGAGCTCACTTCCCAAATCAGCTACTACAGGTGGTCATCACAGCAGCCGACTATGCCGTTCATCTGGCTAACAACTTGTATTTCTTAAACTCTCTCGCAGGTATAATAAATACTCTAAGCTCTTCCACAGAACGTTTTTATTCAGTCCAGGACATCACGGATGGCCCTCTAGAGAATACTTTGAGTAGAAGTAATCTTTAAACTTAACCGGTGATGGCCTCTGTTACAAAGCTTGAGCCTTTTAAGCATTATTCAAAATAAAAGGAGGCGAGAATCCTAGAAACTGACTGACACAGGGCCCTGAAAGAACGTCGAGATATCAAGAAAGACGGGAGATGAGGGCAAAGACAGGCAAGAAATAAAAATGACAGTCCCTAAGTCCCGTTGGTTCCACTTCACAATTTTCTCCTTGTGATGACATAGAAGTGGAGGGCATTATTGCACTTCAAGCTTGGATCTCTCCTTGGGCTAGGGCCATGCTGTGTGGTCTCTCTCCATACTAGGCACTGCCAGTAAGCAGTCGCTCACCTTGATAAGCTCTTATCACAGAAGGAAGCCCTATAGTGTGCTATAACATGCAGTGTGGCTGAGCTAGGATGTTTAGAGGGTCATATTTGACTTCTAATATTTTCAGATAGAGGATTTATTAAGACTAATTCCACTGAAAACAGAGGATCACCCACACTCCCCATCCCCACCCCCTCACACGAACACTCTCCGCACTACACACCACTATAATCACTAAACGAAGCATAATGTTCCAGAGACTTCTTTCCCAGGAACCTTTTGAGGTTGGGATAATAGGAAAAAGGGGCTGGGGAGATAGCTCAGTGGTAAAGTGTTTGCACGCAAGCACGAAGACTTGAGTTTGGATCACCAGTACCCACATTGAAAAAAAAACAGCCAAACATGGCTGATTCATGCCGGCAATCCTAGCATTGGGTTGGTGGAGACAGGAGAATCTTGAGAGCTCACTGGACAGCCAATCTAACTAGTTAGCAAATCAGGTTCAGCCTCAAAAAAAAAAAAAATGAGATTGAGAGCAATTAAGAAAGACATTGGATGATATATTGACCTACACACCCACAGCCTTACACCAGACACACAGGGGGAGGAGGGGGAAGAGGAAGAGATGGTGACAGCAGAGATTTCCACCTTAAGAGACCAAGTCCTAGGATATGTGTGTTTAGGCTTAACAAAAAGGAAGGAAAGGAGATGCATTCACATCCGTTTTGCTCCACTTCCTTAGGTGGAAAACGGAGAGCCAGATGCAGAGCTAAACGCATCAATGACATGGATTTTATGCCACTGATCCACCCACCTGGGTGCTACAACTCCTAACTCAAATGGTCTCATGATGGAGATGAAGAAGAAGCCGGTACCTCTGCACAGATGTCAAGTATAGTTTGATCACTCCAGATGGTAAATGCTTGAGCCAGCAGCTGAGTGGTGTTTTTCTAGGTAACATATTTTTGGTAAGAAGTATCCCAGCAGTTCATAAGGCATTTTAGTTTGCCATTGTATATTTTATAAGTATCACTGAACAATTAAAAGCATGTCCTGAGAACTGAAATTGCTCCTGCCTGCTTGCAATCTTTATTGCCACACATGGGGTCCTCTTCACTTTAATGGGGACCTGTTGCTTTTTGGAGAGGCATAAGCATCCCAAGTAAGCATTAGGGACCGTCTCCCGGGCAGTGTCAGCTGAGCCCTAGGCAGCAGACAACTGAAGGGGATGGAGGAGCAAGAAACCAAAAGAGAAAGGAAAAAAGGAGAAGCATAACGTGATTAGTAAAGGGAACTTCCTTCAAATCCAAGCAAAAGAAAAGCTGAGTACTATAGGAAAGATACAAATGATTATCTATAAAAAAAAAAAAAACCTGAGTGTGGTGGGTCATATCTGCAATCTGAGAGGCAAAGGCAGGATTTTCATGAATCCAGAACAAACCTGGGCTACACAGTGAGTTCCAGGGCAGCCTCGATGGTAGAATGAGACTCTATCAGTATGAGCAAAACCGAAATCTATTTGCTGGGCAAGGTGGTACACACCTGTAATCCCATCACACAGGAGGGGGATGGGGATTTTAAGGTCAGCTTCAGCTACATGCTGAATTCAGGGCCAGTCTGGGCAACCTAAAACCCTGTCTCAAAGAACACTAATTAAAAAAAAAAAATAAGAGGATGGGACTCACCGTATACTAAAGAACTACCCCGTTTGCCTAGAATACCAAAAGCCTGTGGACACAAGCAAACTTAAAACAGTAATTCTTGGAGTTTTAAATTATTTTTAAGATTTGTCATGTGTGTATGTGGGGTGACCAGAAAGGACAGAGCGGGTGTGGGTTCCCTGGAGCTAGAGTACTGAGCTTTTCTTAGCTGCCTGACTCGGGTGCTAGGACCAAACTCCAGTCCTCTGGAAGGGCCACTTTCCAGGCATTGAGGCTGTCGAATTTTCCCACTTATTTAAAACATGTCAGAAAATAAAGTAGAGTACAGAGAGCCACTCTCTTACTAACTCATTAAGAGAGGTTACAAGTTTTAGTTTTTTTTTTTAAGTTGTTTATTCATTGTGAAAAAAAAAACTGAGTAGAGGAGACATGAAACGAAAACATATCTCAGTGTCCGTGCGCCGCTCTCAGGTTCAAATACATTATTATCTGCAGCGATAATGTCGCACAGTCTCCCCTTTCCAGTGTTCGCTTTCCAATCTAAGTTTGAAACGCAGCCTAAAAACGGGAAGCAAGGTCTCTGGGTCTAACATTTCCGCATTTACTTTCACTTCCACAATTTTCTCTTTTGGTAGAAGACAGGAATATTGATATCGACTCCTTTCCATTCAAATAGCTTTGTACAGACAGAGTTCGTGTGGGCACCAATAAATTAAAATCAGTTGCTTGACTTTGTTACACTGTGTTTGCTGTTTGGTTTTTGGTTTTCTTGTTTGGTTGGTTTTGGTTTTTGAGGCTTTTGTTTGTATTTTTGTTTTGTGGCTCTTATCCAAATTGTGCTGGTCTTTAAGTCTGCCTAAGTAGCTAAGGTTGGCCTTCAATTCCTGATCCTCCTGCCTCTACCACCCAAGTGTTGGGATTACAGCTCTAAAGCTTGGGGCCAGGTAGCTTTCACGATAATTCTAGTGGTGGCGAGGAGGAGATGGAGGATTCCTAGACCCGGCTGCCTACCTAGTCTTTCTCAATCAATGACAAATACTATCTCAAAAAATGAAGGGGAGGGACTAGCGAGATTGCCCAGTGACTAAGAACATGCATTGTCCCTGCAGACGGCAAGTCCTGTTCCTAGCATCGTATGTGGTAGCTCACAGGGGCCTAACACTAGCCCCAAATCTGACGCCTCTGGCCTCTGTGGATACTGCACTCGGGTGTATGAACTCAGACTCGTACACATACACATCTACCCATAATATAAAATTAACAAAAATTACTATTAAATCTAAAAACATAATTAAAGTGAAGTATAATAGAGGAAGACAGTCAATATCATTATCTGGTCTTTCTGTGTGTGTGCACACACACACACTTACACAAACACATATATATGCATATACCATATACACACCACCACCACCAATACCAACAAGAAGAAGTAATCTCTATTTCTAATGAACAATTAATAAGTGATGTGGACTGGAGTTGGAAGAGCATGTGTTTAGCATGCACAAGGCCCTGAGTTTTCCAGTACCAAAAATAAGAAAATGTTATTAATTTGGCCTTTTTAATTCTATCATTTTACAAGGTTCCAGACTTTGTGTCATACGTTCATGCTCTTTAGAGAGAGTCCCTTTGCTTTCTTCAACCTGTCTAAGGGTGCTTTCTTTATAGTTCAATCGAATACAAGCCACAAGTGGGGATATTATATGAGAAAATATTGCAGGAGATAACAGCACTGGATAACCATACCCTAAGGCCTCTACCATTAGTGAACTTTAGAGATGCCCTAATTCACCACTCACAACGGACCCTGAAAAAATAAACTCTCCCCTGGGAAGTGGAAGAAGAGCTGGAGCTCGGCTTTAATAGAAGGCAAAGGGGAAGGGTGAAGACCGGTACAAGAGTTCACGGCAAAGCCAGGGCGGTGGGGGAGGCCAGGCTCACACTTTATGAGCTTAAACAAGACAGAGGAAACCCTTCCCTGTGCAACCTTCTCCTTGTTATCTGTTCCTCAGCTCGAGGTCTGAAGTAAACTGGAGTCAGGAGCCCACACAGATAAAAGGAGCCTCCTCCTCCTGATGTAGCAACTCTCCCAGGACAGGCAGCCTCAGCCCCAGCCAACAGTTCCTAGAGCCTCAAGGTTACAGGGAGAGTTACTGGGCGAGAGAACACACACACACACACACACACACACACACACACACACACACACACAAGTGAAAATAGGTCTGGAAGCAAGAACAAAGCAACGGCCAGGAAAGAGCCACTTGGCAAACCAACATCCATGGAGAATTAGCTTCTGGAAATCCTCTGAGCAACAGTTCACACCATAAAACAGCTGCTGCTTACCTTCTGTGGGCACTTCTCTCTCTCTCTCTCTCTCTCTCTCTCTCTCTCTCTCTCTCTCTCTCTC
>NC_022018.1:34438193-34453179 GCF_000317375.1 Microtus ochrogaster
CACACACACACACACACACACACACGCACACACACACACACACTTCTTCCTAGTGGTGCTGTGGCTCTTAGCTCTTTTATGTCACCTTCAACACCCTAAGCATTCTTGGCCAAAAATTAAGTCACAAACTTACATGCATTTACTGTGTTTTGCATAGTGGATTCTGCCCAAGACATTATGACAGTAACAGAAAAAAGCAAAGAGCCCTTCAAGTTCAGGCATCTGCTCATCGCTTTGAAAAACCGGCTCCCTGCCTTCTTCTCACTTGGCTCCTTCAGGTCCAATCGGGTGAACTCTGGCCCTTTCTGGACCAGAACAAACCATTTCTAGAATAACTGTATCACATTTTATTTAGTCTTTCTCTCTCCCCCAACCCCCACCCCGCCTTAAACTTAAGCTCTGTGCCATGGAGGAGGGGGAAAGAGAGCCAGAGAGAGAAAAAGTTGCTGTTTGAAAAAGTATCATCATGTTTGACTCCTGCCAAAGTTTACAGCATAGTTCTATCCCGAGCCTCAGCGAGGATGGGCCGTTGAGGGGAGGGAAATGGAGCCAGGCAGCTGTTTTTTCAATAAACTCTAGCAGAAACCCTCCCACTTCCTGCACTGGCTTCAGCGACCCCAGCAGAGAGAAGCCGGAGGAGGCGGCCAGAGAGATCATGTTCCTCCCGGACTCAGGCTACTGCCTCCCTGGCTCTGACACTCCTCCACAACTGACCAAGGTCCTTTCTGATCCACCCTGAAGCCTCAGGAGGGCAGCCAGAGGGTTTGTCTCAGCTACTTTGGATGTTTATTCCTGGTCTCCAGGCTCCCAGGAGAATTTCATCTCCTCCCCCCCAATCTGCGTCCTCCACACGACCCACCCTCCGCCCTTGTATCCCCGCTCTGAGGCACGCCACACACTACTGCAAAGGCAGCGAAGGAAGGGAGTACATTTCTCATCCCACACCTTCCAAGAATATGCTGGCCTTCCTCTCCACAGCTGTGGTCAACAGTCCCTGGGCTCCCTAAACCCGCCTCTCCTCAGTCACAGCCTCTGAGTTCATTCTCTGGAGTGGGAAGGGAGGACAAGCAACATGAGAAGGCACGAAAGGGCAGCTGCACCCACCCTGACGAAGCCACTCGGGCAGCCCCAAAGCTCTAATTTGTTAACCTAGAAAACCCTGGGGCATTGCAATCAAAGAGGCCTCCACCCAGCAGCACCTCTGATGACTTTTTTCCCTTGGAGTGGGCAAGCAGAGAAGAGGGAAAATAAGGACAACCGTGTTCAAAACAGAAATACTGCGTAAGGCTTACTTGGCTCACACAAGGCCCAGATTACAGACTCAACACCTCCATGTCTGTCCAAGTGGAAGGAGAAAACACAGGGTGCAGCCTTGAGCCAGCTGCCCAGACACTGCCAACCAGAGCATTGGCATAACCCCAAATCTCTCCTCAGTCCCCAGCAGGCCATTTTTTAAAAAATAAAATAAAGTTCTGTAGAGTTTTGTAGTTCATTTTGGTAAACTGTCTCTCATATCCTGGTTTTATTACCGTCCAAATCAATGCGATTGAACTTCACCCTTGGTGTGAAAGGGTCTGGTATTAGCCTAGACACTTATACAAAGAGAGCTGTGCACATGCATGAATTTTTCTTTTAAAATGTCTCAAATCTTTCTCAAATGACCAGACAGTAACCAAAGAATGGGAACACATACAATATGACACAGTTCTGTTAATGATTTAAAAAGTAAAAAAAAATTCAGGGTTGGAGAGGTGGCTCGGTCCTTAAGGTCCTTGCTGAATAAGGGCAAGATGTGATGACCCAAGTTTGATCCCCGGCACCCAGATGAAAGACAGGCACAGCTGTGTGCTCCAGAATCCAGGGCTGGGGAGGTGAAGTGGGGAGGATCCTGGGGCGCCCTCGCCAGCCAGCCTAGTTAAATTGGTGAACTGCAGCTTCCATGAGAAATCCTATCTCAAAAAAGGGAAGGTGCAGAACAAGTAATGAAGGCATCAGACATTGACCTCTGGCCTCTAGGCACATGCGCACATGAACATGTACAGCTAAACACACACACACACACACACACACACACACACACACACACACAAGTTAAAGGTATCTGAGAACCATGCCATCTACTGTGTGGTTTAAATGGGGATATGAGTTGGCACACACTCAACCCTAAGTCACTCTTGTACCTCTAAATATAGGTCTCATATAGCCTAACTCACTGACTTCCATAACTCAAACAAAAAGGCTAAAATGTTTCCAAAGGCATGTGATACCTAAAAATGTTCTTTTATGATTTTAGCATGGCAAAGACATAATATACATGTTATATAGAACAATCGTTGGCATATAATGGTATTTCTCATAAAAGCAGAGTCTCAAACAGCTGTTGCATGCCCTCACCATGGCTATGCACAGCTGCACTCCCTCTCTGTTTACCCCTCTCAAACTCCAGACTCACCCTGTTTTTCCCCAAGCCAAGAGAAAGATGTTAAGATCCAATGACAGCTCAGAATTCCAAAGTGCTGCTGCGCTCTGAACTGGAAGCCTAATTCTCTTTCTTCTTCCTTTCTAGGACTATTTACTTAAGTGCAAAAGGAGGATGGGACAGGAAAGAGCTAAATCCAAGGTCTATGCTGACTTCACCGTTCTACTCTGTGGTGTAGGCAGAGGGTTCAATAGCTAGCCGATGACTCCATCAACCAGACCATTCCAGGAAGAAGCTGATTAGCCTCTGCTTTAATTCTGATGGTAAAACTTAGCCGTGGTATGGGAACCAGGAAGTATACTTACAGAATCATCTTGAAGGACCAGGCACCTGGGTTCTGCCCTGTCCCTCTCCTCCTGTCCTTGAGGTGCTTGCTTATTGCTTTCCTATCTCTATCATTAATGCAGGCATAATTACTTACAGCCAAGAAAACGTGTTTGGGAACTTAATAAGAAATGCTGGTCTGACTCACAAACTAGAATCCAAAACTGATGGCTGGGCATGGTCATGAGTACCTGTATGTAACCCCAGCACTTGAAAGGAAGAGGCAGGAAGATTGCCACAAGTTCCTGGGATACATATAGCAAGATCTAGATTGTGTGTGTGTGTGTGTGTGTGTGTGTGTAGATACACATATGTGTATGTATATGTATATATATATATATATAATAGTGTGTATAAATTAAATCTGTATCTCAATGAGGCCTCAGAGCTTCTAGTAGAAATAAACCAATCAAAACAAACAAACAAACAAACAAAAAACACCAACAACCAAAAAAAAAAAACCCCAGTATTTCTGGGTCTTCTAATGGACTTAGAATCGCTTATAAGTCACATGCTTGGATTCTCCAATTATAGTCATTTCCAAGGTTTAGCCCATGAGTGAAGGATGTGTTCTCCAGGAGGCCACTTCTGCAAACTTCTGGAAACTCCCTTAGGTCACTAGCAAGCATGCTCCCAAAGGGAATTATGGGGCCCCAGCTTCTTCCTCTCCTTTTCCTTCCTTGAATGTGTAGTGACCAGAGTCCTTTGCCAAGCTCTGGCTACCCTCACTGCCAAAAACACATGAGCTCACCAAATCATGAACTAGAACCTTCAAAACCCCAAGCCACAATAAACCTTTTCTTTTTAATTATCTCAGATACTTCGTTACAGTTACATGGAACTGGCTAACACGTTTATCTATGGGAGTGAACCCATAAAAACAAATGCTTAATACTTGTAACTCACCTTTCTAAGAAATTGCTGACACCGGGCTGGAGCATTAGCTCAACCATTAAGAGTACTTGTTGCTCTTGCAGAAGACCCAGGTTTGATGGCCAGCACCCACTGAGTGGCTTACAAAGATCCATAACTCTGGTGCGGGAGATCCATTACACTCTTCCTTCCACAGGCACCAGGCACACGTGCCGTATACATCCATAGACGCAGGCAAAACATTTTACACTCATAAATTTAAAGAAGAAACTCTTAAAAAAATAAATAGAATTATAGCAAAATTGTTGGCATTATAACAACTTCAGTCACCAACCAGAAACCTGCTTATAATGTGACATTACTCCTAGTTTAAAATTTTTTGAATTTGGGTTTACTCTCTCAGACAAAACACAGAAACCAATCTAGAATCCTATAAATTGAAACAACAGTAGTCAAATAATTCACCAACGAGCAATGTCATATGCTCAGCCAACATGGAGCGAGCCTGTTCAATAGCTAGCACCAAATAGAGAGGGACCTAATGAAGGATCTATCCAAAGGCCCCAAAGGTTTTATCAACAGTGCATCTCCAAAATGCTTTAGGAAAAAAGCAAACAGAGACGAAAGTTCGACACATGTTCCTTGTGTGCACTGGGCTTTTGACCATGACTCAACAGCTCCTAAGACCTTCCCATGCTCAGCTGTAGCTTTGAGAAGCACAGTGCCCTGCTCTCCGCTGCTTAATTTCTGCAGAGAAGAAACTGAACATAGTCATCACTACAAGGCCTGCCCAACCCAGAGCTTTGAAAACTGGCTGTCACCAGTGTGAATGGCAGAGGACACAGAAGGTGGTGTTGGTTTTGAAAAATCGCATTCAGTCGGGTGGTGGCAGTGCTTGCCTTTAATCCCAGTATTTGGGAGACAAAGGCAGGCGGATCTCTGTGAGTTCAAGGCCAGCCTGGTCTATGAAATAAGTTCCAGGACAGTGAAAGCCTGTCTCAAAAAAGCTCCAAGCCAAAAACCAACTAACAAAAAATTGTCCAAATACATCATGTTTCCCTCGCCAATGAAAAAATCCAATTTGAAGAGTTGACTCAGTCAATAAAGTGCTTACCTCACAAGCACAGGGACCAGAGTTTGAGTCCCAGAACCAACATTAAAATGAAAAAAAGAATCTCTATGTGGTTGTACACACTTAAAATCCTAATGTTAGGAAGGTGGAGTATGCCCTGGGCTTCCTAGCCAGCCATCATAGGCTGCTTGACCGGTTCCGAGTCTGTAAGAGACCTTTCCTTAAAATACAAGCGGAACAGCAGCTGAGGGATGACATCTGAGGTTGTCCTCGGGCCTGCATGGGCACACACATGCACCTACACACACATGAATATACATACACATATACATATGTCAAACAAATCCTACCATCAGTGTATGATAGCTCTCATGGTGTCTTATTTTTTTTGGGGGGGGGTAAATTTATTTATGTTTATGAGTGTTTTGCCTGCATGTACATATGTACACCATGTGTGTATCTGGTGCCTGAGGAGGTCAAAAGGCATCAATTACCCCGCAACTGTAGTTATGGATGATGGTGAGCCACTATGTGAGTGCTGGGAGCCAAACCCTGGTCCTCTGTGAGAGCAGCAAGTGCTCTTAACCACTGAGACATCTCTCCAACCCTCTCAAAGTATTTAGGAACCAAATAAGAAAAGCAATCTAACATTTAGTAAAAATGCTTACCCTGTAAAAAATACAGTTGAAAAATGACAAGTTTTAAATCTCCTGTAATATGATTATGGCTACTAGCATGAAAGGGGATTATTCATACCTGGAATATAGGAAACTAAGGAGCAAAACTCTAGATAAGGAAGAATCCCAAGGAAGCTGTCAGCATCTTCTACCTGAAGAGTCTCCATCAATCATAGCGAGTGGCTGGTGGTAACAGCTCAGCCAGCCTACCAATGACTGAGACAGATGCCAATTCCTCTGCATTAAGGGAGGACAGATGTGTCTCCTGATGCAAAATCATCATGTGATTGGAAAGACAGTTAATAATTGGAAGTGCAATACTACATGCCAATGCGTACTTTGGAATTTAGTGTCTCAAACACAGGCTCTTCATGATCTTCCTGAAATGCCCTTCATGGAATTAACCTGTTTCTCTTCCTTCCAGAGTTCCCATGAGCCGTAGCCTTTGGGATGTTCTGAAGACATTATGGATATCACATTTGGGAATTAAAAAAGAAAAAAAAACTACATACAGTTGTGGGGCCAAGGTGCAGCAATGCCTTTTTCGGGGCCTTCTTAGAAAGGACGGTACCTGCATAACATCACAATGAAAGCTGCCGTCTATTGGACCTCTGCGACAGCTCCACTCCAAAGAGCAAGCAGAGTAGAAAATGCTTTCTGGTTTTCAGAAGGCAAGGATAATTTCCAAGTTACGGTTTTCCAGAAGGTCATATATGCAGTGAGTGTGAATGACACACATGGTTTTACAGAGATTTCTGTCTGCCCCACATAGTTGCATGTTTATGTGAGCCAAACCCTGATGCCCCCGAGAACACGACATACACTTCCATTCAGAGCTGGCACCTGAGGCTTTCAGTAATGGTTCCCAGGGGTCAAAGGGTCAGGTCAGGAATGCTACAGTATGTCACATACTAGGGAAGGCAGCAGGGTGCACTGGGCAGTCAAGACACCAGTTCAGAATTTGAAGGGGGAAAGAAATGGCCAATTCACACTTACTGGTATCAAATCATCTCGCAAAGTTATTATTTAATTAGTATTTTCACAATGGAGGTAGGAAGAGCATGAAAGGACCCCCCTTCATGAAAGTAAAAAAAAAAAAAAAGTCACTGCTGAGGAACGTTCTGGATGAATAAGACACTGCGCCATGTTTACATTTTCCATTCCATTTGATTCCCACACCAGATCCAGGAATCACCACAACCATCATAGACACTTGCTAGATAACTACTCAACGCTTCAATAAATAAAACAACATGCCAAGGACAGCTGGGAAAAGCTATATATAAAAGTCAACACCCTTCTGTAAAGCAATGTCTTGTGTCTTTTCAAGAATGGGCAATGTCCCAAAACACTATTCCCAGTACGGAGTTAAGAAGGGTAGGGGTGGGCTGGAGAAATGGGCTCAGCCATTAAAGGCTAGGCTCACTAATAAAAGATATAAGAAGTGGAGGGGGTGGCTAGGTTCTCAGGGGACTGGAGAAAAGCGCTAGCTGTGGAATAAGCAGTGAGAGGAAGGGGTGACATCCTCAGTGTAAAGTGAACCCTGAACTTCTCGTTATTTATGCATCGTTCTGCCTGTTGCTAGGACAGCGGTTCTCAACCTTCCCAATGCTGCAACCCTTTAATACAGTTCCTCACGCTGTGTTGATCACCAGCATAAAATTATTGCTATTCCTATTTCATAACTGTAATTTTGTTAGTTATAAACCGTAATGTAAATATCTATGTTTTCTGATGGTCTTAGGCAACCCCTTTGAAATGATCTTCTGACCCCACCCAAAGAGTCTCGACCCACAGGTTGAGAACATTGAGCTAGAAGAACAAAATGAAATGGTAAATTAGATGCTCAATAAAATATTAGCTTTCTTCCCCCAATGCCCTAGACTCCCACTGTATCTGCTAGGAATCAGAAACTTCATCAAACCAAGACCAAATTATGTTTTGAAGAAGTTATATATTTATATTGTCATAAGCACTTCTAACCATGCTAACTCTCAGAAGAGAAATAATAATTATCACTTATCCACAGTGAGGAGTTCAAGTTTGGAGGACTCCTTTTGCCTTTGATTTTGTGCTTTGTTGTTTTGTCTTGAGACAGTCTCTGTGTGTGACCCAGGATAGCTACTACCTCACCTTTATCCTCCTGCCTCAGTCTCCCAAATGTCAGGATTAGTCTGTACTTTTGAGTTTTAAAAGGCCATTATTAAGGAGCTGGACAGGGTTAGAGAGATGGTTCAGCGGTTAAGAACACTTGTTCTTACAGAGTACCCAGCACCTACATAGTAGCTCACAATCATCCCTAACTCCAATCCCAGGGAATCTAATGACTTCTTCTCACCTCCGAGGTCACCAGGTACACATGTGCAATACAGGCATACATGTGCAGGCATAACACACATAGATATGAATTAAGATCTAAATAAATAATTAAATGAGATGGTCTGGAAAGATGACTCAGCAGTTAAGAGCATGAGGTGCTCTTCCAGAGGGCCCAGATTCCATTCCCTGCACATACATGATGGCTCACAACTGTCTGTGATTCTAGTTCCAGCAGATTTGAAACTCTCTTTTGGTATCTGAAGGTACCAGACAAACATATGATACATGGACATATGTTCAGGAAAAACACCCATATACACAAACTCCTTTATTTTTTTTTTAATAAAAATAGCCAAGACCTGATGGTGGGAGCCTATAATCCCAGCACTTGGAAAGAAAAAGCAGGAGGTTTCATGAAAGGCCAGCATTATATGCTGGAGTTTGAGGCCAGCCTGGGATATATGAAACACAGTCTTAAAAAGTCAAAAAGAAAAATGATAAGAATGTATAGCCAAATGTTGTAGTAAAAGTTGTTAAAACTCATGAGTTGTTTTCATCTAATAGCTTCAGACCTAAATTGACCATCTCTACACAGTGACTCTAACAAGAAGAGCCTGCAAGGCCACATTCTAACTAGCACTGATCTCTTTTCAACCATGGAACATCCCAGGATGCACTTTCTCTGGTTACACTATGTCCATCACCTTAGTCTTTATGCCTAGAAAACTCATATTCAACCTTCAAAACAAGCTCATGCCTCTAGCTTTTTGCCAAACATCTTTTTGAAACCAAGTTACCATTCTCCACTCAGCCTTGGAGCTCCCCATCACATGAGTCTGTGCACAGTCACTGTTACTATGACGTCCCATCTTTAAATCCCAGCCCCTAGAGCGGGAGGAATGGCTTGGTGGTTAAGAGCCCAGGTTCAATTGTCAGAATCCATATGGCAGCTTACAACTGTCTGTAACTCCAGTTCCATGGGACCCAACACCCTCAAACAAACATACATGCAGGCAAAACACCAATGTACATTAAAAAGACAAACAACAGCAAAAAGTACACCTCGCAAAACACCTGGTAACTTTAACTGCTACTCAGGGAGCATCAGCTGCAGTGAACTCTGTAAAGCCCACAAGAGCATTCTTGGGAATTGAAAAAAGACTCCTTTATGTCTACAGATATAAATATGGACCTTCGATGGTTTTATATAGAAGCGGTTGCAAGTGATTTTCAGACCCCTAATCACTTGTATTAAACATAATCCCCCTTTCCAGTTCCACATGCTACCATAAAGTAATAGTACTCAGGACTGGCTGGTGGTAGCATAGAAACAGACTTATCAGTCGGTGGAACAGAAGGGGAAGCCCAGCTATTATTAGCAATGCCATGACACACAGCCAGGAAGGGAAAGGACACACACAGGGAAACGTTCTCCTCTCCAACAATGGTACTAAGAAAAACTGGAGAGCCACATGTCAGGGAATAAAACTGCACTTTTAGCTGGTTGCATGCATAAAGATTAACCTGAAACAGATTAAGATCTTTAATATAAGTCCTCAAATTATAAAATAATCAAAGTCAATCTAGGCAGAGTTTCTTGGAATATGATATTAAAAGTGTATCAAATCCAGTCCAAATAAGCGGAGCTACGTCACACCAAAGGGCTTCTGCTCCACGAAGGAACCAAGCAAAATGAAAGAAACAGCCCAAGAAAGCAGAAAAAAAATCTGTACGTCACATATTCAAAAAGTGGTTAATGTTCAAAATATAAGAGGAGCTCATACAACTCAATACACTTTAAGGGGAAAAAAAGTGAAGAAAGATAGTTTTCCAAAGAAGGAGCATAAATGGCCAACAGAAAGATCCAGAAAATGAGAACGAAAACCACAAAGATGTGGGGTACGCCAGCACACACCTGTAATCCCAGCGGTAGAGACTCAAGGGCCAGGAATTTAAAACCAGCCACTGCTTCAGAGTGAGCCTGAGGACAGCCGAGGACATGAGACCCTTATTTCGAGTAGCCGGGGCCAAAGGGATAAGAGACAGTAAGAGTGGAGCTTACACACTACAGTACTGTGACTTTCATACAGACACACGTACATACACAACCAAACCATGGCGTAAAGTTCACCCCGACAAAAGGAAACGCTGCAAACTATGATGATATGGATGAGCCTAGAACAAATTATGCCAGATCAAAGAAGGCAGACACATGAAAACCCATGTAGTATGAGCTCATCATATGTGCAACCTAAAAAACAACCTCAAATTCTTAAGTTAGAGAGGAAAACGGTGTTGAAAGGAAATGGCAGGTATCCCTTCGACAGTGTGAACATCCCATCCTAAAACGACTGTTCTACTGATCAAACCCACAGCTCCATGATGACAGCTCACTGTACTATCCTGTTTACTTAAAATTTGCCAAATGTGCTCCTTAAGGGTCCCCATCCTGCTTTCCACACACATACAAAATGGTAACTAGGCATGGTGAAGGGTGGGGTAATTCATTTGATTGTAATGTCAGTGTACAATGTCGGTCAAATCTTCAAAATATATACCTTGAATTACATATAATTTTTATTTGTCAATCATCTTCAATGAAAGTGAAATAAAATAAGAAAAAGTTTTGATTTAATGGGGGGCAGCTCGAGGCAGGGTTTCTCTGTGTAGCTTTAGCTGTCCTGGAACTCACTCTGTTGACCAGGCTGGCCTCAAACTCAAGGAATGCTGGGAGTAAAGGTATGCATCACCACCGCCCAACTTGTTTTTTTGTTTTTTTGCTTTGTTTTTGCTTTGTTTTGTTTTAAGTATTAATTGCTTAAAAGAAGAATTCCCCTCAATTAGAAATGGACATAACTGATATGCCTGACAACTTTTTTTACCACCAAATTTGTATTAATTTACTTCTGATAAACTCTGCCATATTTGTAAAATGTAAATTTGTAAAGAAGTAAGAACAACAACAACAACAAAAAAAAAACCTAAAATGCTAAGCATGGTTTTGTAAATCCCCTTCTCTGTGAACTACGTTCACCTTTAAAGGTGAAATGAAGGGCATTGTGTACAGAAGAAATCTCCATTCTAGGGGGCAAACTGCTAAGTCACTTTGTGACCTGCTTGAATAGCACCGATTCCTGGAATGATGCAGAGAGGTGACCTTAAAAGCTGTTCTTTCCATCACAGATAATTTGTCTTCTAAGGAATGCTGTCCGCAGTGTTTATCCCTGAGATCAACAGAAAAGCACCAGGTCAGAATGGCACGACAGTCAAAGACACATGGTCTGAACTCAGAGGCTTGGGGTCAAGTGCCAGCCTGGCCAGTTCCGTGGCTCCAAGACAAGTTAAGCTCTCCCTGTCTCACTCTAACCATTCATAAAATGAAGGCAGAGTGGCATCAAATACACGGGGAGGTCAGGATTCTGTAAGTTATTGCACTTGCTGAGGCTTGCACGGTACCCGACATCTCCCACATGCTGCATTGTGGCAGCTGGTAGTAATACTACAGCGTTGACCGCGGCACATACTCAGTACACACCACTGGCTAAGAGAAGGAGCTCTCCACCTTGCTATGCCTGAGCCACCAAAGGAGTCATCCTCCTGGATAGCCTAGAAGAAGGATGAAAACACAAAAAACATGGCTAGCGTGCATGCTTCATACGTATTCCCAGGGTAAATTGTTACTGAACTTTTCAGGAGATTAACCTTAGGACAGGCATCGCACTCAGCAGGATTTTTGTCAAACAAAAAGCTGGGGGTGGTGAGTGGCTCTCACCTTATTTTTTTGAGAGACTCGGAGGACACTAGCTGACTAGTAAGCTGGTAGGATTCTCCTCTCTGCCTTCCAGAGGTGGCACTGCAAATGAATGCCACCTTCCCGGGTGACAGGGCTGCTGAGCTCAGATGCTCATAGTCGCAGAGTTTGCACTTTACCCAGCGAGCCAGCTCCCCAGTCCCACAAAGGATGTAAGGCTTGCAAATCATTTTACAGTTTAGTTATTCTGGGTAACAGGCAACAACATTCCTTGCGTATAGGAATTTCCCACATGAATTTTTTTTTTTTTAATAGTTCTTCAGCAAAGCAAGAGAGTGATTTGCCTTACCCATATGGGTTCTCGGAGCAACTTTAGCGCCACATAGTTACCTATCTAATAAAGCTTGAGAGCCCTTCACAATCTATACTGGCCACGGTCACAGAAATAAAACTATTTATTATAAAATTAATATTTTAAGACATTATTAAATCAGGGCTGGAGAGATGGCTCAGCGGTTAAGAGCACTGGCTGCCCGTCCAGAGGACTGGAGTTCAGTTCCAAGCACGCACATGGCAGTTCACACCTGTCTATAATGCAGTTTCACAGAATCTGACACCCGCATACCAATGCACATAAAATTAAATAAAGTTTTTTTTAAAAAAAAAAGACATTAAATCAGCATCAAAGAGTGTCTTAGCTATTTTTCTACTGCCGTGAAGAGACACCATGACTAAGGCAACTTCTGGAAGATTTTATTGAGGGTGGGCTTGCTGTTTCAGATGGCTGGAGTCTGTGGCCGTCATGGCAAGGAAGCATGGTAGCATGTAGGTAACCTAGGCTTATCTGGGTGGGAGCTCACATCCAGGCCTGAGAGATGGAAGCAGAGAGAGCAAGACTGGTCCTGTCATGAGCTTTCGAAACCTCAAAGCCATCCCCAGTGACACACCTTCTCCAACATGGCCATACCTCCTCATTTTTCCCAAATAGTCCTACCAACCGGAAACCAAGTACTCAAATTATGAACCTACGGAGGCCATTCTCATCCAGAGAGTACCAAATAATTGGAAAGAGACGTTTTCGTAGATAAGCAGGTCGAAAATTGGGAGGGGCAATGAGCACATGTCATTACAAGCGTTATTCACGGAAGTAAAAGGTGGGAGGAACCGGTGTCTCTGCATGGATGAGTGGAAATCCAGAATATGTTATATGTTTACCACGGATTATCTGTCAGCTTTTAGAAAGAGGATCTCCGGGTATGCAGGCTTCTCCCGGTAGGACATCACTGACAGAAGAACAAATACTGCATGTCCTCACTGAAGTGAGCAGACGGAACTCATGGACAGCAGGGAGAATGGGTTGTCAGGAGCTGGAGGGAGACGGGAATAAAGCCAATACTTGATACACGTGGCTTTTGGTTAGGATGATGAAGCTGTTCTGGGGGATAGGTAGTAGTCACGGCTATGCAATGTTGTGAGCAAACTTAAGGCCAGTAAAGCACAACCCTCAGCAGGAAGCTTTATGTTAGGCTTGTTACAATCTAAGAAATACAATTGTACCAGCCCAGCTTGGTGCCGCACACTCAGAATCACAGCCACACTTGGGAGGTGGAGGAAGGAGTATCAGGAGTTCAAGTCATGAACATGCTGTCTCAAACGCCAAAATAACAACCACAAGATTATCGTGTTAGCTCCTGCAAGTTGTACAAAGGACAAGGAGAAAAAAGTAGCTCTCAGTGACCTTGAACTACAGAAAGATAACCCAAAGGAGCTTGCTGCCAAATCTGATGATTGGAGTTGATCCCAGGAAGCCACACGCTGGAAAAAGAGAACTGGCTCCCCGTAGTTGGCCTGTCACCTGCGCATGGGCACAGTGTCACAAGTGCACCGCCTCCTCCCCACAAAGTGATGAATGGATAAATACAGTCTTAAAAAAAAATTCAGCTAGATAATTCTGAGCAAAGAGAAACATGCTAAGGAATCAGGAACCAATGTCTACTTCATTCTCATTTTAAAAAGAATGGAAGGGAGAGGGGGAAGAGAGGAGGGAGAAATGTAGGGTGAAAAAGAGGGAAGAAGAAAAGGAGATGGAAACGGAATGTCGGAAGGAGGGAAGGGAGAAAAGAAAGCTTCATGCTTTCACACCTCAGGAGAAAACACTGCACATCCTAACAACCAAAAGTTAATGGGGAAAACTCCCCAGCGAGCTGAGATGTGAGCCAGGCCTCAGAACCTGTGCTCTGGTTGGTACCTGCAATGCTAAGAAGACCAGTAAGAAGAGCATGCAGCCAAAAATTCTAGGGTCCAGCCCAGGCCACAGTCTCCAAAGGGAATTTGGGCCATCCATAATCTTCACTGTCAGGGCAAAGCCTAATAAATTTCAATAAGATTAATCCCACTAAGATCTCGCATCGCTAGCCTGGAGTGCAGGCACTGATTAGATCATAGGGACCCAGACGGTCTGGCTCTCCCACTTCAGCGTCTGCTTCTCAAGCTTTCCTGACAAGACATGACAGGAATAAGGACAGAGTGATTTCTCCTCTGTGTCCTTCCCTGCAGCCACATTTCCTGGCATTTTATAGTCCCTTTTCACCGACTCCCAGGAAGCAGCGCTGAGGTGCCCAATCATGCTTGCACCCCTCAAACCTTCAACCATACACTTTCACGAGTGGGTTCAGAGGACCGGGACTGCCGCCAGAGCTGACCAGTTATTTCTTCTGAACACTAAATAAAAGCTAATGAGGCAAATTATCTTTGCTTCTCAAAAACCCGAGGACGGCACATTGAAACTCCCATCACTGTGAGAAGAAGAATGGGAGATGAATGGCTTCAGGAAAGAAGATGCTTAAGAGAGCAGTAACGCCTGGCTTTGATTAAGCTGATGGCTTTCCTATGGCAGGCTACAAATAGCCATTTTTGTTTAAAAGTGTGTGTGTGTGTGTGTGTGTGTGTGTGTGTGTGTGTGTGTGCGTGTGTAAGTATATAGAAACTGTCAAATTTGGAGATTCTAGAAGCCAACCTGATCTCAAGCAGGCCACAGGCAGCTTCCAGCTCTCAGGCCTTTGCATGCACACCTGACTTACAACAATCCACAAGAAAAATAGAAGATTTGAATCATTTTCCAGATTCCTAACCAACACAGCCGATACCGTGTTTTGAGTTCCTTCTGATTACAGGTTTTGCTGGAATTAGAAACAGGTGGTATGTGATATTCTGTACTGCTGGCAGCGAATCTGCATATCAACAGAAAACAGGAATTTTCTAAGCACACGAATCATATACTGTAATAACGTGGCGGGAAAAAGCATTCTTTCTGCTTCTCTTAGTGAGAAATGTTTTTTTGGCAGAACCAGAAAATCAAGCAAGGTTAAGGTCAACAAAACTTACATTTAAAGGGGGAAATGATATAGGTATGAATAATTTGCATTGGTATGGATTTTAAGGTCAATTTTGTTATATGTATGTGTATTTCTGATCTTGATTAAGATATTGTG
>NC_022018.1:34454738-34500270 GCF_000317375.1 Microtus ochrogaster
GATGAAGCTCCGACCCAGGATGGACGTAGGCTAGAATCTTCCCGGTAAGCGCACCTTGGGGTGCGACACATATGATTGGAAATGGGTTAGTCCAGGTGCGAGAGTTAGCCGAGAAAAGGGCTAGTGCTAAAGAGTCAAGCAGTCATTAAAAGAATACAGTGTCCGTGTAATTATTTTGGGTAAAGCTAGCCTTGCGGGCAGCGGGGTGGCGGGAAGCAGCCCGCCGCTCATATTACTACAGGTAACCTCTTAGAGAGTTAGGGTTTCTCACAAAACGGCTTGGGAAATACATAAATATGCGTTTCTTTCCCCCCAGACAGAAACAGCTGCCCGAGACCACACGGGTAGATTTTGTTAGTTATGCAAAGCTGGGGCTAGAAGACAGGCCTGCCATTGAGCTACACATCCCCAGTCTTCTCTGGACTTTTTATTTGAGATAGGGTCTTGCTCTGTTGTCCAAGCTGGCCTTGAACTAACTCACTCTATAGCCTGCTTACAATTTGAACTTGAGACCCTCCTCTTATAACCTACTGAGTAGCGGAGATGTTGGGCCTGTTCTACCAGGGAGGCTCCAATCAGGTTTCAGACCTCCACTATCAGTTACAAATGATTTCCTGAACTTTCCCATCTTGAGAAATGAACCCAGGTCTTTATTTGTATCCCATCCGCAATCAGCAGGGAGAGGGAAAGGGTATGGTGTAAACTAAACATTGATGACCAAACAAAAGCAAAAAAAAAAAACAAAAAGCAAAACAAAAAACTCTAACCCATTTAATTTTAAACTAGAAAAATAAAATGTTTTTCCTCTAGGATTCCTTTTTTCTTAAATCTGTTTCTACTCAAGGCTAGAGGTCTATTTATTTTTAAATGACAGGCAGGAAACCTCCCAACTGCAACTCAGATTTACATCTGGCTAATCCTGAAAATGTGACTGACCAAATTCATGCTGTTTATTTCTAATGAGTTCTGTGATTTGGGGATAACACGTGTGAGAGATGGCGAATTAACTACCGGGAGTCAGCAGCAAGCAAGCAAGCAATCTTGGAGGATTCGAGTCAATTTCTAATCACGCTTGCCAGAAGCTTGGGGTGGGAGAGACAGGTGATAAACCCTGCCAAGAATCTCAGAAGACTTGTTTCCCTGTCCTTCTCTGTAGACTGTTTCAGCACTCTATCAACAAAGACAGCTCAACTTTTCCTTTCCATAATTTTGGAGATTGCAAGGAAAGCTCTGGCCCCCTTGATAGTCTCAGACAAATGAAAGTGCTCCACACTGCAAACTGAAGTGTCGGTTTCTCAGAGTCCCTGGCCTGGGGATGTGTCCACTTACAACCAGAGAAGGACAGAGGTGAAAGGAGATGCCACGTGCATGCTGCAGAAAGGCACAGTCTACTGAAGATACCTACAGACAAGTAGGAAACCATGGTCCAAATCTTCTTACCTGGACCCATACTGGCCTGGATATCATAGAAGAGCGAACACCAGCTCCAATCAAAATAGCAGACCCAGAGATAGTACACGAATCGCCCTTAGCTTAGGTCCCTTAGGGCTTAGGAACTGAAGTTCTCAAACCCTTTACTCATTTGACAGGTAAAGGCCTGCAAGGACCTGCAGGGGGTTCATCTCTTCCTAGACTAATCTCAAAGCAGCCTTCACCAGAGGTTCCAACCCGTGACTGCAGTCGGAGGGGCTTTAAACCCTGCCCCGCCAACCCCAACGAAATCGCAGATCTCATGGGGCCAAGCAAGTAATTCAGATGTCCAGTCAGCAGCTGAGAAACAAAAGTCTGAAATTATGCCCATACAGAAGCTCGTCTCCATGGTCACCAATTCTGACCCCAGCTCCTAGATACACTTTATAACACACGCAGGCTGAGCTTATATCACTCCAACTGGAGACGGCCGCTGTCTCGGCATGGCGAAGGCGATGGAAGGCTGGAGCCATCCAGGTGATACAGGGTAAAAACACAATGGTGATCTTACGAATGTGAAGAGCTTCAGGATGAGTTCTCGCGGTAAACACAAGGGAAACGCAAAATAGGGCTAGCAGAGAACTTAAAATTTAACATCTGATTACTAGTGGTTTGCCTAACTCCACCACCTTCAAAATCATCTGGAAGGCATGTTACAACATCCCACAGCTAGAATCACGGGCTCCCTGGCCAGGGGAGGGGTCTAATTATCTTCAGTCGTAATTAACATTTGCATTTCTCGCTGCTCACCTGTGATGTGATGGCGGCTGGTCCTTTCGTGGTCAACTGCCTTGGATTTAACTCTTTGGCTACACTGGCTACATGCCGGATAGGACTTAGTTATGATTACTACTACACAGGGTGAAAGAAATGGTACTTATGTTTATGAAACAAAACAAAACCAAAAAAAGGAAAAAAAATGCCCATCTTTAAGAGACTCGCATGGAAGAAAAAAAAAAATCAGAGCGCTGTAGTTAGAACTGGTAAGGGCCAAACTGAGTTGCCTGCTTCCTCCAAGGTAAACTTTAGCCCAAAATTAGGGTTTAATGGATGTTAATTAAAATGATGCATGTTTCATATCATCATAAGGTACACATATGACTACATAAAAGTGAGGCTATTGTTATAGGAAAAAAGCAATAGAAAAAGACACTCAAAATAAATCACTGGGAAGAGAAGACGAAGAGAAGAAAGAGGGTTCATCTGGGACTTTGGGATAGCCCAGGCAAAAGCAAGGCTAGAATCACACACAGAATCACATTGATATTTCATCTAGAAATCTTTCCCACCCAGGAAAAAATCTCTTACCTGAACATGCTGAGTGTGAAGGCTTCTGCAGCCACCTGGAAGTACAAGGAGAGAAAGGGAAACTGAGTCACACACTGACATAGTAAACTCAACGATACAGTAGGGTGGGTTTCACACATATTTCTGTTGTGTACAAAAGTCCTCAGAGAAGCACGTAGAAAGCAGATTGTCAGTTAACTCTTCTCTAACTCTGGCCTTGCACTTGACTGTCCGAAAGCTGCACCTGAGACTGGCCTCACGCCACAGTGCTAAGTCTCCCAGTTCTGGGACAATGCCTGAAGCCTTCAGCAAGGGTGGGCTCAGCTCCAGTCTGGCTACTCCTCAGGCATGGCCTGCAGGACATGTAGCCAACCCAAGCCTAGACTTCATGATCTGGTAATAGATTTCTCTAGAGTAACTCTCAAAGCTAAGAGGACTTGACTACACTGGAGAAATCATTCGTCCTGGGATGCTATGGCCGGAGGTGGGAGGTGAGGAGTGGGGAATGGGTAGGAGGTAAGGGGTGGGGAGTGGAGGGATTTACACACAGTACCCATATGTGTGTGATGTACCCCGGTGGGTTTTTTTTTAATGTGCATGAGCATTTTGCCTGCATTATGTATGTGTAGCATTTATATACCAGACAGCCAAGGAGACCAGAACAAAAGAGGGAGTTGCACTCCCCTGAAACTGAAGTTACAGAGAGTTATGAGCTGCCACATGGGTGCTAGAAATTGAATGAGGGTCTTCTGGAAGGGGAGCAGTGTTCTTACTCCTTGAGCCGTCTCACTAATCCTGACCTTAGCGATTTATACAGCTTATTTCATTTAGCCTTTAAAACAATTTAGTAAAACCAGTGTCAATAGGGCTGGGGAGACAGTTCAGGAGGTGGTATTTGTTCTGCAAGCATAAGAGCCTGCGTTCCATTTTCAGTGCTTACTTAAAAGCTGGTCACATTGGCATGCTCTTGTAATCTTGGTGCTGGGAAGGCAGAGACAGGCTGATTCCTCAACTTCATGGCCTACTAGCTTAGACTACTGCGTGAGTTCCAGAATGAGAGACTCTGGTCTCAAAAACTGAGAGAGATTGTGTTAAGAAATGATATCCAACAGTGGTGGCGCTCACCTTTAATCCCAGCACTCCGGAGGCAGAGGTAGCTGGATCTCTATGAGTTTGAGGCCAGCCTGGTGTACAGAGCAAGCTCCAGGTTACCTAGAGCTGTTACACAGAGAAACCCTGTCTCTAAAAACAAAACAAAACAAGACAAAACAAAACAAATGTTATCCGATGTTGACCTCTGACCTACACAACTCAGCACTGCCAGCAACTGAGACTCTAGAGACCACAGCTGAGGATTTGCAAGAAATTATCCCTGTCACGAAGGTAGAAATGGCAGACACAGATCACCCCAGCTGATGACCTCAGAGGGGACCGTCCTACCAGGACCATGTGCCAAACCCTGGGGCCATTCTACTGCTGCTATCACACCAAAACCCCAGTGAGCTCTGACTCCAGGACTTAAAAAGAAATGTAAGATTATATCAAAGGTCAAGTTTGTTTCTATGGCCAGGCTTATCTTTTTAAACTCTGCCATTTTATGAGTATGTGTTTGATTACAAAATAATTACTCAACAGAGTAGAGAACAAAATTTGCTAATATCACTTTTAACCAGGCTCGGTTATACACACTTAGAATCCCAGCACTCGAGAAGTAGGGGGGGAAAAGGGTATCTAGAGTTCAAGGTCATCCTTAGGTACTAAGAGAGTTTTAAGCTAGCCTGGGCTACATAGAATTCTGCCTCAAAAAAAAAAAAAATCCCAAAAAGCTGAATCTGTCTTTCTCTAATAGTCTCCTTTAAACACACACCCAGAGTTCATAAGAGCAAGTTTGCTTGACACCAAAGGGAACTTGGAAGTTCTGTTATCCCTTACGTTTCTAGTAGCTACACCAGAAAGTACTTATTTCCTAAAAAGCTGATTCCAAGAGCCAAGTTCTTGGCGATTCAGGGCAGATTTGGCTATTTCGGAGTGGCTTCTTTTTGGTTTTGCAGGAGACGTAATTGTCTGAGGCTTAGAAGTGCACAGCTTTCCGCAACGTGGCGGTGCATCGTCAATAGGTGGACACACCGCAAAAAGACAGTCAAGAACTCTCTCTGGGGCTCAAGGTCATTCTCTCCAGCCTGGGCTGCACAGAACTGGCAAAGCACATGTGTCCCGTGAATCAGGTAGCAAGAAAAATCATTTGATAGATCAGCAGTCATATCCAGGACACACCTGCTCTGGCTCCCTCCAGGTTGAGAACAATTCAGCAGTATCAGCCTCCCCGATTAAGTACATACAATTAATATTCTGAGATGGGAAAAAGAAGCTTGCGTAAATAAAATGGTCGCTAGCGCTATGCACAGCAGAAAATAGCAACTGTGCACATGGCAGCAGCTTCCCACTGACCTCGGGGTGCTAATGAGACAGCTAGGTAGAGACTACATGAAAAAGCATCCTGCACTTCGCTGGCCCTCACGCAAACCCAGACTCTTCTCCTCCCCACAGCGGGAGGGCTTCACTAATTGGGATGTGCAGGAGACTTGGCCTGAAAAGAGCTGCCCTGGAGCACACCTCGGGCGCATATTGGGCTATACACATGCATTTGTATATATGTGCACTTGAGGGCAGGGGCACCCACCCATGCATGCGCGCACACAGGCACACACACACACACAGGCGCGTGCACACACACACACAAACACACATACATGCAAATACAAGTGCATGTACATACACATTTTCCCCACCCTTATTTCTTAATTGTTTTTCCCAAAATCCCAGGTGACATATTAAATGGAGATTTAGAAATTAAAGTATTTGTGTGTGTGTGTGTGTGAAGAATTTGGGGGGGCGGGGAAGTGGGTGAAGATGGGTTTTGTCATCATAAACCTCCCCCGTCGGCCTGGTGGTAATGACCATAGACAGAAACAACAAAGGCTCCTGGTCAAAGAAGCCCCTCTAATCACATTGGCTTGCAGTTCTAAGGGAAGATGGTTGCTCTGAATCTCCCTTTCTACATAGCAACTTCAAAAAAAAAAATCCCAATTTTGTTAGTACATCTTTATGGAGGAGAGCATGCATGTCTTTGAAGGCTCACACAAAACAAACAAGAGTCTTTACAAGACCTCCCTGACCACCCAGGGAGAATCAAATAGTATTTTTTTTTCCTCCAGTAGGCCACCCCAGGATACCAGGAATAAAGAGAAAAAGGAGGAATTCATCAAGTTACCAGGATGTGCTTTTCAAGTGTGGCTATCAGACTGTTTTAATCTAAATAGGATGCTATATCCTTCACTAGCAAAGCCCACAAAAAACCTACTGATCCGTTTATTGGACTAAAGCAGTTTTTAAATCACAGGAAAAAAATGGGTTAAAATCTAGGAAACAGCAGAGGGGAGGAAGATGAAGGAGTTTCCTTTTTCAAATGCAGAGAAAGGAGCAGGATTATCAGACAGGTGGAGGGAGGGTCAAGCAGGGCTGTGCTGTCCCTGAGTGCGGAGCCTTGGAGGAGGAGCTTTCAGGGGCTTCTCTGATGGAGGCATCAGGGGAGTGGAGTTGGCAGGGTACCACAAGGAGGCCCATGAGCTCACAGAGTGTCAGAAAGACTTGGGGTCACACACCTCGCCACATGGACTCCTCTGCTTAGGCCGCTGCACAAACCCTCCTTTTAGGACAAGTAAAGAGTGGAGAAGGTGCCCTTCTGTCCCAACAAAGCTATCATACCTGGTTTCTACTGTGACCATTTGGGGACCCATGCTCTAGCCCCCAAAAGTCCCTACAGTTCAAGTAAAGGCCATCTGCACTTGCTTGGGCCAGTTTACTGATGGTTGTGAGGGTGACCGTGTGTGTGTGTGTGTGTGTGTGTGTGTGTGTGTGTGTGTGTGTGTGTGTGTGTGTGTGTACACATGTTCTTAAGTTCATGTGGGTATGTGTGCCTGTTTGTCTGTGTGCCTGTTTGTCTGTGTGCCTGTTTGTCTGTGTGCCTATGCCTCAGATATCATCCCTAAGGATCTTTCAGGCTTATTTTTGAGATAGGGTCTGTCGCTGGACTAGGACTCACCAGGTAGTCTAGGCTGGCAGACCATGGAGCTCTGCCTGTCTCTACACATGCCCAGCTTTTTACATGGGTACTCGGTGCTTGTGTTTAGTAGGCACTGCACCAACTGAGCCATCTCCAGGCACCTGATGGCCTCTTACTTCTCTGGAAGGATCTGCTGTCCTTAGATCTCTAGTGACGGTTTTTAAGAAGAGCTAATCTCCTGCCTCAGTTTCTCATCTGATAATGCAGCCACAAAAGCGAACGATGTTCATTCCTGTGAAGGTTAGGGGACAGCTGTCTGTTGACTGATCTTACTAAACTTTTCCTGATATCAGCAGCCAAAAATACAAACTGTAAAACATCTCAGGTTTTTAAGCTCATATGATCTTTTAATTAATAAAATAATTGTATAACGAAAGGAAACCAAGTCCGAGTGAGAGAAAGGCAAACTAACCGCATTATTCATAACTGCAATGCTCCTCCATGCTGAACGTCAGTGGATGAGGTGGCAGATAGATCAGCAGGAAGGATTAAAGACTGATGGATGGGCTGAATGGGTAGATGAATGGATGCATTACAAATTAGATAAGACAAAGAGAAATAAAGGCAGACCAATCAGCAGCCAGCTAAATGCCCACGATGTCATCAGCAATTTGAACCTGGCCTGCTACATAATGGCAACCTCGTGCCTCATGCCTTCATACACTTAAAAAAAAGAAAGAAAGAAAGAAAGAAAGAAAGAAAGAAAGAAAGAAAGAAAGAAAGAAAGAAAGGTGTCATTTCTTTTAATTTTTTTAATAAAATCCAGATCAGGAAAACCTGCCATGTATAAGGGTTTGAAACAGTATTCCTTTTCAACCCCAGGATTTCCTCATTCATCTGAAGTCCAATTGTGTTTAAAGCCTTTCATAGAAGCAGCAGCTTGTCTTCACCTTGTGAAGCTTATTCATGCCACAGGTGTGCCTGAGCGACAATCCCACATGCCAATCACAAGCCCGTCACCCCAGGAAATGTACATACGGACCATTCTTGTGAAGAGCTCGCGGCTCAATGTCAACTCCTGCTCTTCTCCTCCAGTCTGTCACCTCCATCTGTCCCTACATTTATTCAGCAGAGTGTGGCACCAGCACGCACAGCCCCATCACAGAAATAATGAGCAGAATTAGAGACAGGCAGATTGCAAAGCGGTTGGCAGACACTTGGAATGGAGCTCTGGATGGGGGGAACCCGTTTCCCTCTGCTCTCTAAGACTCAGGGATGTCACACATGATTCAGATGGGGAGGGGCGACAAGCTAGCACCTGGAGCGTCAGGATTATTTCCTAGGATGTCCGCTTACAGGGCCACAGGACAGATAGGTAAAGTTTTAGGAAGCATTCTGCTACCTTGCTATCCGAAGTTCACAAATGCCCTCCCTCGGGGCTGGGGAGAAGGCTAAGTTGGTAAAGTGTCTGCCACACAAGCATGAGGACATGGGTTCGAATCCCCGGCACCCATGAAAAAAAGCTAAGTGTAGTGTGTATGCTTATACTTCCACCACTAAAGAAACAGTCAATGGCCCTCCGGGGCTACTGGGCGGCCAGGGAAGCTGAACTGCTGAGCTCCGGGTTTGATGAAAGGCCATGTCTCAAAACATACGGTGGTGGAGTATGGATAAAGAAGGCATCTAACATTGTCCCCTGGTTCTACACACACACAGAATTCACTTGTGATACATACGCATGGAGGCATATCTACACACAAGTATATGCCACAAATATATATAGGCCACACATACATCCCGTACAACACCTACCTATCTCCATACCTTTTAGAACTTTGAATGTCACCGAAAATGTGATCTGGGAAGTATGTCACATAGAAAATATGTGTCGGATGATAGCGGGAGCCAGAAAGAAGCCATGGAAAGCTAATTCATAGTAAGACCTCTCAGACGAACTGCCACGGTGGTGTTCTCTTTACTCAATCTCAGTCACTGGCACTCGATACTATGTTTAGAGTTCTTCAAGCGAAAAACACTGCACTCCCGTAACGTTCATTATCACATGTTGATATAATGGTCCTACCTTATTATGTTATGCCTGTCGATCACTTCCTGCCTAATTTACTAGTATTATGGTAGATATACAAAGGGTTCAAGCAATCACACGATTCTTAAAAATGTATCCCGTGTGATGTAGAGGGTACAGTGCTATGTTTCTCCAGTAAGGGTCCAGCCTTTCCCTGTGTCAAGCTACAACAGGAGTATTTAGGGAAAAGTCGCAGGCCTTCTGTGTAGCAGACCCCTTCTAGGGAATGAAATGATGGTTGAAATGCCCTCCCCCACTTCAGAGCTGACCTGCGCCCACTCCACCTAAAACATCACTCCCAGCACACCGCTACATTATTTATTTCTATTTTTTGTTAAAGTTTATCTTATTACAAGACTCTCTGCACCAATGTAATATTTCCTTGCTGTAGGAATTCTCTTCTCCTCTGCCTATACATTCTCAGGACCTAGAGCTGTACCTAATAGAAATAGACAACTAGTAATTATTCAAAAAGTGACTTCCCATATCAGAAGTCTGTTAATGTGTTCCCATCTTCACTGAGACCCTAAAGATAATATTTTGTGTACCCCGATAGAAGAGGACAGTTGCCCTTTGGGGCCCAGAAGGGACTAATTTCAGCACCTTTGCATGAGAAGTTTGAGTCCCTGATTTCAAAAACAGTGCAGCATTTGCATAGACCCTTCACTGCCATCTTCCCATGTCCTTTACATCACATCTGGACCACAAAGAGTCCCAAACACAGCAGAGGCACTGTGCAAACAGCTACAGTTCTCTACTATTTAGGGATGGCAACAGGACAATCAACCTACAGATAGTCAAGGCAGACATAATTCATTTTCTACCCTTGGTTGGACCTACAGGCACATGCAGTGTGCACCATCTTAGTCCCTACACTGCTAGCTGAAGTAACTCAGCCCCAGACCCAAGAGTGAGAGAGAGGGATGTTCCAAGTGGTTTTTGCAGCTGGCACACCCACCAGAGCAGGCAGGAATGTGAAAGCACTTGAACCAGTCAAAGCTAACTCTGAGGACTGACATAATCATGATGTAACTGTGCCATTCCATATAGAAAAGTACAGACACTACTCGGGAATAAATGGGCCTAGACCTGAAGGCTGTCACCCTGCTTATGAGAACCAGAGCTCTCGGGTGACACCTTCATCTCATCGTCATAAGGGTCCCTCTGCCACACATAGTTTAAGAACAAGTTAGAATTACAGGGGGGAGGGGAGATTGCACTGGATGTAAGGATGAGATCCAGGTTGTAATCCTTCCCACTAAAGATCTGTGCAGAGCAGACACACTGGTCACCATGAAGAATGAAAAGTGCTCACGCACTAAACAGGCTTCTGTGATGGTAGTAAGCAAAACGGGGCTCTAAAACAACTGAGCGCCCACGTGTCTTCTGCTGCTAGGGCTGAATATCCCAGTCTGGGGAATGTATAGGAAGAGAAGTTTATCTGACTCACAACTGTAGAGGCTAAGAATTCCAGGAGCACAGACTAGGACCAGGTGAGGGCCTAGCACTGCATCAGACAGAACACAGAACATGGCAGAACACTATACAGCAGAGGGATAGCAGCAGATCTTCCTATTCCTCCTCTTATAGACGCTAATGCATCATGGGAACTCAACCCTCTAACCTCAGTTAATCCTAATGACCTCCCAAGGCTCCACTTCCGAAGGCCATTAACACATGAATTTGAAGATAACTTTTCCATTCAGTGAATTTTGGGGTGATGCAAGCAAACAGTAACAAAGATATTTAAAACCCTGTTGAAGGATAATCTAGTATCTCATATCAACTAGAAATCATCTGGTCTGCACAAACTAGAACGAGGTTAATCACTAACTCAGCAGTGTGCAGTAGGACCTCAGCTTTGCACAGGACTTGTTTGCAATGAGTGAAAGTTCAGTCCAGTTGCAAAATAACACCGGAGCTAAAGCCTTTCCTTCCCACACTGCTGCAAGACTGTGTGACAGGAAGTTCCCAATGAGAAACTGCCACCTCCCACAGAACTTTCTGTAAGACTCATTCACTGATTAGAACTTCAGTCAATGTGCAGAGGTTGGAATATTGCAGGTCCATAGTCTAACTACAAACTCTCTTGAGCTACGTTGAGCCCTCTCCAATAGATGCTCATTGTTGACCTCTTTGTTGAATCTATCATCCTTGTGACTATTGGGCAAGTCCTTTTGGAATGTAGGAATGGACCATCCATTAGCTTCTGGCAGTCCAGAAGCGAGGGGCAGCATCAGATAGCATGGAGACCTGTAACGGGTTTCCTCTCTTTACTGATACACCTTCCAATGTAATAGAAAAGTGTGTTCATTTATGGCTTTCCTTGTTCTTTTATTCAGAGAAACCTCATAAAACATCTATTATAAAAACATAATAATGTAAATAATAATGGAATTTGGAAATTGGGAGTAACCTGAATATGTGTCCCCAGCATGGGTCCTCACATTTGGTTACAGAATAACCTCTCTAGTCGCCTCTCCTCAGGATTCTATTCTCGCCTTTTCTCCAAAACTGAAACATTTTTCTCAATAAAAAACACAGTGAGTAAATATGGTATAAGCAATACTCGGAAGCAACAATACTGCTAAAGGTTACATGTGTTCTACACATGGGATGTTTTATTTAAATGACAGCCCATCATCTTTATAAGACAATGTACTACGTACATTTAAAAATATTTTGTAGCCAGGCCTGGTAGTACACAGCTATAAACCCAGGAGGTGGAGGCAGGAGGATTATGAGTTCAAAATCATCTTCATCTATATAGCAAACAGTTTGTCAGTCTGAGCTACATGAGACCATGTCCCAAAATCCAAATGTGTCTTTCACTTCTCTGAACATAGGCAGGCTACAGCTTGGTTCGTATGTGAAACTTGGAAGTAGTCTTACCTCCCAAAATGGTTTTCAGTTACAGGAAGGAAAAGGGGGAGACAAGAACTGTGCAGAAGAAGCAGGCTGAGTGTTGGAAGGAAGAGAGGAAGCCAAGGAAGCAGAAAGAAGCAGGCAGAAGCGTGTAGGAGACCAAGCAGGCTAGGAGAATTCCGCCCCAAATGATGTTTGTGCTCTGTTCACGGTGATTATCTCAGGCACCTTCAAACCCTGAATGTCTCCTAGCAGAGAGCCAGGACGCAAATGGCAAATGATGTCAGCCATTTTTCCTTTCTCTTAAACCACAGCAGTAGCATCTGTCAGAATATGTCCGCCCATGCATCTTTCCCCTCTAGGGCCAGTCGCTCTCCTCCTATCTATCACAAGAAAGAAAGTCCTCTGTTCCCAGGGCAATTCTCACTCTTCCATCCCTCATTCTGCAGCAACAACAACAAAGACATTTATGAGGGCCTGTCAGCATGTGCCCCTCTGTGAGACATTGCACAAACCCGAGCCATGAGACTGTATTTCGTCTTTAAGGAGCTTCTCAACAAGATTATTGTTTGGTTTTATAAATTTGACCACCAGAAGGGCTCGGGGTACATGCCCTGTGAACAGCAGGTCTGTGGCTCTGGGTACAAAGAACGGCGTGTATTATCAACCACTATAAATCAAAGGCAGTCTGTTAGCGCTCCAGCCCTGTCTGCAGCAAAAGCAAGAAGTGTCCTCCGGCCTAGGAGCCTGGCCCTTTTAAGGAATGCCTCCCATGTTTCCAGTTCATTTAGTGAAGTGTATTCCCGCCTACGAGCCTGGCTCTTTTAAGGAATGCCTTCCAGGTTTCCAGTTCATTTAGCACTATTTTATTTATTTGGTGTCCCCGCCCCCCAGCTCTGAAATAATATGTCCTCTTGTTGAAGATACAAATAAACATAGATCGATAAATATCTGAATCATGTGCTACTGACACACATATAAGCGATTGTGTCCTGGGATAATTGGGCCACACACATCATTTCTTGCAGGACAGTGTTCAAGTGGAAAGAATATTAACTGCAAATTGGAAACTAAAATGAGGTCCAGGGCAGCCTTCCTATTGGTAAATGAATGAATATGTAAGAAGCTAATTGTTCTCTAAGGTGTATCTACCCCACTGTTTTAAAATGCAATACGCTCATGATTATTGTAGTCTAGAGAATGAAAATACCTAAGGTGTTCTTACAGAGAAGTTCAAATGGCAGGAAAACGTTTGAAATTTTCGGTCCTCCTGAAGATCAGAAGGCCTTGCAGGATAATCCTCTATCCCTCAACAAAGGGCATCTGCAGCCCTCGTCCCCTGAAAAGAATCGTTCTGACAGACCTAATGCATTCTCTTCAGAAAAGCCCTGTTCAGAGGACTCCACAGAAAGCGCATCACTGGCCCCGGACGGCGCCATCTAAACCGGCCCAGCCTGTTATAAATAGGTGAGGCCAGAGCATCGTCAATAAATTCCAGATATCATATTGAATTAGGAAACAGGAACGATAACCCTGAGTGGTATATACTTCTCACACTCCCTTGGTGGACCAATATTAAAAACTGATATTTGAAAGAGTTGCCATGCTTTCAAAGAAGATCTCCCAGGAAAGCCACTCAGAACCCTGCTAGGTCAAAAATAGCCTTAACTTGAGAAATTCTAAATTGCCTCGGTGATAATAATTGAAAAGCTACCCCACTAACAAGAATGATGACAGCATGACATTATTGTAACAAGGTACCTTTCCTGGGGAACCCTGTGTGTTTTCTAAACATTCTCGCACGCTGGGATAATACGGGGAGGAAATTAGAATATAAGGAATGTTAATAACTTGTCTCAGGTCACTGGTCAGCTTGACTGATGGACCGAGATGTAAATTCCTGATTCTAGCCCACTGATCTAACACATTAAGCATATAACTTTCAATTAATAATTTGGAGACTTCTATTTCAGGGCCATTACTAAGGAAACCCTTTATTAACTATTCCATCACATTCTGGACTTGCTCCCCCCGCCCCATTTCCATTACAGCCTATCCTTCTATCAGTGAAGGTGAAGAATGGTCATTTCCAGGAATTGGCCCCCCTGCAGGATCCTCTCTCCCTCCCTCCCTACATCCTTCTGGCATGAGACTGACAGAAAAGCTCCCACAGACATTGGCCCATCCTATTCTTCCCCAGCACGGGAAGCAAGATGGTTGGTTCTCTAGCACCTCTCAGAGCGTTTAAAGTTGTCTGTTCATCTGTCTCATTTTTCTCAGGCCTCAGCACGCTCTGCTTTATACATATGTGTTTTCTGGAGTGTGAACATGTACACCCGAGTGCCTATGCATTATGTGTGGACATGTATGTGGAAACCAGAGGCTGGGTCACTTCCTCAATCTTTATCCATCTTATTTTTTTGAGAGGGTGTCTCTCACTGAACCTGGAGCATATGGATTTGGCTATGCTGGTTTACCAGTAAGCCCAATGGATCATCATGTCTCTAGCTCCCCTGTGCTGGGATTATAGGCAAGCGCTGCCATGCCTAGCAGTTTACATAGGTATTAAAGAGCTGAACTCAGCCGGGTGGTGGTGGCGCACGCCTTTAATCCTAGCACTCGGGAGGCAGACGCAGGCGGATGTCTGTGAGTTCGAGACCAGCCTGGTCTACAGAGCTAGTTCCAGGACAGGCTCCAAAGCCACAGAGAAACCCTGTCTCGAAAAACCAAAAATAAAATAAAATAAAATAAAAAATAAAGAGCTGAACTCAGGGTCTCATACTTATCGGGCAAACACTTTACTGACTGAGCCATCTATCTTGCCTCCTTACTACATCCCTTAAAAAAGATATTTAATTGATATTTATTCATGTGTGCACCTGTATCTGTCAGTGTGTTGTGGGATGGGTGTGGAGGGTACCTGAGGGGGCCAGAAGAAGTTTTCAGATGCCATTGAACTGCAGTTACAAAAATTTGCGAGTCACTCAATAGAAGTGCTGGGAACTTAACTCCAGTCCGCTGTAAAAAAAAAAAAAAAAAGCAAACACTCTTAACCACTGAGCCATCTCTGGAGGCAGCTCAATATACTATTTATTTGTTTAGTAGGCTGGCCTGGAATTCATCCTATAGACCAGGCTGGCTCTCTCTGCCTCACCACGCCCCACCCCGCAATGCCCTGCCTGGAATGCCAGGATTACAGGCATGTGGCATCGTGCCCAACTCTACTTTTATTATTTTTACATGTGTGAATATTTTGCCTACATGCATGTTTGTGCACTACTCAAAGAGGCCAGAAGAGAACATCAGATTCCCCTTGAAACTGGAATGACAAAAGGTTGTGACCCGGGCTGGCCAACTAGGTAGCCTAGAAAAGCAATGAAAGCTCCTAGCTTCTAAGCCACCTCTATAGCCCGTCGCGGGGACACTCTTGATATACCTGTTCCCATTGCTCTCCCATCGTTCAATTGTTTCTTCACTGACAGTACCCACACTTTCTACTTGCCTTTATTCCTTAAAGGTATACTCAAATGATTAAGACATGCAGTGCTGACCAGAACTTCATGGGTCACTTGATTCAAAGTTGCTGCCCCATCTGTACAGCCAGCTAAAAGAGCCACATGCAACTTCTCGAATGTTTTGAGGATAAAAAGCTCATGAATAAAAAAACAAAACAGTATTCTCTCGCGTTGTTGACCATTTCACCTGTGAGAAATCACACATTTGAGTAGGACTTTTGCAAGCTCATCTCCCCAATTCTGTACCCTAGATTGTTCTATACAAGAAATAAACTTGGGCCGTACAAACCAATTTTTGTGATGTTGGGGCACACCCCATTAGGCATCCCCTTTATGGTCTCCACTCTGTGCTCACATGCAGAGAGCGTTTTTTGTCACGGGACATGGATTCCAGTTCCTATACCGCCCGAATAAAATCTCTAATTTGGTTCTGCCTTAACTCTAAACTACGTCATGCACACAGAGATAACTCTACCATTTGTACAGCACACTGGGGAAGTGGACAAGGGTTAGGGATAGACTAAGCAACCCAGCCCAGGGTAGTGGGAATTGACCTAGCATCCCCTAAAGGTCACAAATGGTACCCTGACTTGAACTGGTTAATCTCCTAACATCAGGCTCCTAAAAGTGAACTCATTCTGTCCGGACCATCTCAGCTCCGGCTTATTTATCTCATCAAACACTCTCTAAGAAGGAAAGCTAAAGCTCAACTCACTTTTCTTCTTCCTGATGACACAGTTCTTATCTGATTGAGCAGGACTGGACACACAGCAAGGTGATAGATATTTCAACCACTGTGAATATTTTTTTTTGCTATGCCCGTTTACTTACTTGCTGTATGCACAGGCCACAGCCTGCATGGGGCAATCAGAGAACAACCTGTGGAAGATAGCTCCCTCCTTCTTCCATGTGTTATTCTGGGCAGTGAACTCAGGTCTTTAGGGTCAGCAGAAAAGTGCCGTGACCCCCTGAGCCATCTCTCCAGACCTATACACATAGTTTAGGTTTTCTTTACTTATTTATCTTAAGCCACATGTATCCCATTCAGTTTCCCAACAGGTCTCCCATCTGGGGACTGGAGATGTATATTGATCAATGGGTAGAGGGTTTACCTAGGATGCAGGAGGGCCTGAACTTGATTCCCAAAACTGCAGGCATATATCAGGCATAATGACACACTTAAGATCCCAGCACTCTTGAAGCAAAAGCACAGGATCATAAATGCAAGATCTCAAAAGAAAGAAAAAAGAAACTTATTGCTTTGTCAATAGCAAATGTACATCTGTTAGCATGAAGCATCAAAAAACAAAAGCAAAAAAATACACCGCTGGTTGGACACGCACTAAGGCTTCCCCAAAGCATGTAGTGTCTGTATGGTAAAGCCACAGCTTAGAGGTTATGGCCTGCTCTAAACGGGACAAACCTCACCTGAAGAGGAAGTTTATCTTTCTGTCTGTTTATCCCTACAGAGTCTAAACAGGCAGTCAGTCTGGAAAACTAAGCCCAAATAAACCCTTCCAAACTGGTCCGGAGGTGGGAGGAGGGTCCTGGAATTTCTCCTCCTATCGGAGTTATTCAACCCAGACCCTCATCACTCAAGTTATAAACACTCTTAAACAGTGCTGCATGGTTTTATTTAAACCAGGGTTTATTTTCAGATTAGCTTTTAACATTTAATAAATTTCCCATCAGAATATGGTAAAAGTGAAGAGTGTTTCTATTTCAAGTACCAAAGTCAAGCTGTGTTAGTGAAAACAGACTCTAGCCGTTATTCAGTCCCGAGGAAAGGTCAAGACTCTTGGATTCCCCTAATCCTCTTTCTGAGGCTGGCATTCCTGGGAATTCTGGAAATTTACATATTCTTTCTCGACCACAAAGCTGTCAAAGGCTCCAGCCAAACTCTTGTCACTGGCCTCCAGATTCCGGCTGATTTATGTAGGCGTCACTCAGCTCAGAATTCACCTTGCAGATACCGCCCTTTGCAGTGGCGAGCCTCCCCTAGAAACTGAAGCAGCCCCTTCCTTTCCTGAAGGTGAGACCTTACCATTTCTCCCCCCCTCCCACCTCTGCTGTGGCAAGCCTATAAATTTAAAACTCGACATATGAAAGGAAAAGCCAGCTCAGGCCCCTCTGGATTCAATCCATCCTTAAGTGGGCTCTCAGAGCTTGGCCACGTCACAAACGTTGGAAGAATGAGACATGAGGAGAGAAAGGGAAGTTTGACGCAAGCAGAAGAAACAGATCTGTGGAATAAGAGATGCTGAGGAGAGATGTTAAGGCAGGATGCATCATACAAACTAACCAGGCTGATAAAACCTCACAGAATAGACGGCCTCCGTTCAATCTGAAGGTGAAACGGTGAATAGGAACGTGTAATTGGAGGCAAGAAAACCTTGCATGGCAAAAGGCAGGCTATAATTTAAGACTATTCTCAATCCATCTTTATACTCATTCTGCCTACCTTGCCCATGCAAAGGTAAGATGGGGATGATCTTACCTGAAATGTAAAGATTAACTTCACTACAAAACAAACAAAATTCTCTCTTCCTGCCCCCATGGATCCAGGCAGAAAGAAAATAAAAACAAAAACAAACTGTGATCATATTGAGGTAACCCCAAAACAATGACACAGCAGGTCAGGGTCAAATTTTCAAAGAGGCTCTCCATCTTCTGGGGCAAAGGAACCATCTGGCTCCCTCCCCCACACCATCAGCTCCAAGCAGGTCTACTCCAAATTAAAAGTCAAGGTTCTTGTACCACTAACCCATGAGTTTGGTCAATGCTGAGAGATCTGTAAATGTTAATTCTGTGGTGGTAACTTTGACAGTAATGAAAGATAGATGGGGTTGCTACAAGAAAGCCTTGTTTACCAGACGCTAATATAAGGAAACCAATGCTCCATTCTGATCTATATACCTACTTATGAAAAATCAAAGGATGAGGCCACCAAGATGTCTGACAACTCAAGTTTGAGTTCCAAGACTCACATGGTAGAAGAGAAAACTGACTCTCACAAATTATCCCCTGACCTCTATATGTGTAAGGAAAAAATACATTTATTAAATTAGAGAGGCCTAGTGTTTGGGTTAGTGAAACTGTTCTTGCCTAGCTTGAATGAGGCTCCGAGTTCCAAACCAAGCAGAACAAAGAATCAATCAACAAAAGTATCAAAGAAGGCAATTTAGAAGAAATGGAAATAATGCCAGATTAATATCTAATAAGGGTCTAGACACTCATAAGTACTCAATAAATTATCATTGAATAAGCAACTGGTTTTCCCTAATGACAACAAAATTAACCTTTTGGAAAAGGATACAATAAATTGAAATTGTCTCTCTCCTGTATTAGGAATTTGAGAAGGAATAATCAAATATTACTGCATACGCCTCCACAAGGAATGAGCAATGGGAACTTTTGATGATTCCCAACACTTAGGCTGAGTCAGTTCCCATGTACTTGGTGCTGCCCTCCACTGCACCAACCCTGTGAGATGAGTTTGGCCCAGAAAGACAAGAGTCGCCCATGTGAGCTCAGAATGGAGATGCCACAAGACAACCAGACAACCACCATAAAGTTCTACAGAGACAGCAGGTAGGCAGATGTAATAAGAAAAATACTCTCAACCAGCTGCCTTGGCAGGACACAGGATCCACGCGGAGTTTGATTGGTAGGTATGGGTAGGTCTCAAATTGTCTCTGCTCTCTAGCAAGACTAGGGCTAGCTCTGCCTTCTTGTTTTCCACTCTCTATGTTTGCTGACCACCGGCTGCAGGCATGGTTAGTGCCGCTCCACCCTTTCCAGGAGCCTTGCTGTTTCACAGGTGTGTCCAGTACTGTATCGTTTTACATTTAGAAATAAGCCAATCTATTTTGAATTACTTGGCTCCAAATCGTGGAAATATCTGAGCTTGGCTGAGTCCTTTATAGTTTTCTCAGGTTCCTCTACTTAAGAGAAATTAAAATTTTATCTTCTCACTGACCCATTTTAATTTTTCTTTTAAGAAAGGGAATCGTGCCCTATAAGGTTACCCGGTGCTGTCCAATGCTGTCACACAGAAGGATGCCAAATGGACCGGGCATAAAAGTATCAGACTTCACCTACAAAGTCTTGAACAAAAAGAGCCTCCCTCACCAGGATAGCTCCAACAGTTAAGAGTGACTCTGTGTCTCTCGAACATTTTATTTCTTAGGTTACAAAAGTGACTCACTTTTTGTAACTAAGATATTAAACACTACATTTCCTTCTCGGGAAAGTTTTATTTAATTTTCCAATATATCCATATATATGTTAAAGTATTTTTCATTTGTTTTAACTTTGAAACCAAAAAGACATACTATTTATGTTACATTCCATAATGATATCTAACCAGATTTGGGGGTTGGGAATTGGGGAGGGGGGTGAAATGCTTGACTCCTATAAGTATAATTTAAAGAGAAAATAGCATCATATACCATCGTGTGTCATAGGACAAAGTCTCAGTGGCAGGCCATGCATGCACTATGAGCTATATTATACAGCTGAGGTCCATGGGATGACCTAACACTTAGGTTTGTGTAAGCACACACTGGGGTTCACACAGGAAAAATCACTTCTAGAATCCTTTCTCCAGGCAGTAAGTGGGACTGGATGGTATTTAGAATGTTGGGAGGAAACAGGGAGTTTTTAATAAAATTCTCTAAAGAAGGACCACATACTAAATCTCACAGTAAAGTCGTACCAGCTCCACCTACAACAAAACAACCAAACAGCAAACTGTGTCTTGTTGCCCTGGGGGAGGTTTCCTCAGATCTCCACACAACCTAAGCATGTTCTACTCACACTCCTGTGGACCAGAGCTGAGGGGGAGCTGGACCCTCTCCTCTGAGGAGCAGTTGCAAGCAAAGGACCACCTGTAATGACTGAACACGCACAGAGCAGAAAGTCGGCAGGTGAGGGCAGCTTTCTCCTTGAAGACAAAGTCCAGCTCAAGCTGCAAAAGAATTCCTTGTAAGGTTTCCTCAGCAAGCTGAACCTGCTTAGCCAGGGTGGTTCCCTGGCCTTACAAAACAACCTTGCCCGCTTTGGCCTACCCTAATAATTAAAATGACAAAAAACCAAAAGCTTGGATTCGTTTTTCTCCCCCACCCCACCCCATACCCACCTCCCATCTTGATGGATCGTTCTTGAGCGACTTTCCCGTTTTGAACTAATTTCCAAAATTAACAAGAAGTTCTGTCCAGAGTGAAGAACCAAGAATTAAGTCGTTCTTCTCCCTGGGGATTCAGCAGTCTGAAACACCTAACCCCAAAGAACAATAAGAGTAACAAAGAATGCATGGCTTTGTGTCGTTTCTACTGCAGTCCCCTAAAGAAATCCTGGGACGAAAAAGGAAAATAAAGAGGGTTAGAAGGGGAAAGGCACAGGAATTATTTCTTTTGTCATCCATCAGACCTGCAGGACTCTTTCAAGCTGTCCTGGAAGTAGCAAGCGCATTTCTCTCTGGTAAAGGCACTGGCTACTAACAAATAAAATATTTACATTCTACGTATTGCTTCTATTTTTTGCTCTCTTACTGGGCAACAATTTTGAGACACTTGTTCTTCATTATCAGAACAATAACCACCCATGTGAACAGCTAAAACACTCTCTTGTGCCAATATTTGATGAATAATCTATGCTGAATTGTTCTTCACTAGGCTCCTGCCAGCAACACCAACACCAGTGATCACTGCTCTGTTTCCTTACACACACACACACACACACACACCCCTAATGCAGCTCCTATGGTTACCCATCTTTGAGGGGTATTTTATTATTTATTTGTTTGTTCATTTAGTCTGAGACAGGGTCTCAGAAAGCAGTCCTGGCTGTCTCATAATTCTTTACACAGAAGCCAACTCTGCTGGATAAAAATCAAGCACTTCCATGACCAGGAATATTTTACTTTATTTTATTTTATTGCTTGAGGCAGGGTTTCTCTACATAGCTCTGGCTGTCCTGAAACTCACTATGGAAACCAGACTGGCCTCAAACTCACAGAGATCCACCTGCCTCTGCCTCTCGGTAGTGCTGGGATTAAAAGCATGCTCCACCGTACCTGGCAAAGATTTATTCTTTTTTATTTTTATTTGGGGGGCATGAATGTGTGTATGGGGGTATCCAAGGAAGTCAGAAGAGGGCACTGTGTGCCCAGATTATTGTGGATTATGAACCACTTGCTGTGGATGCTGGGAACGGAATCCCAGCATTTCTGAAGAGGTAGCAAACACTCTTAGCAGTTTTAGCCACAAAGCCATCTCTCCAGCCCCGGGGATTTTCTTTTAAGCCAAGACCTTTCCCATGCTAAACTCTGTTTGATAAATTAGCAGCTACTCTCTAGCTCTTCTGAATCCTGCTCATCTTCGGTGGATCAGCTTAAACAGGATCCTTCATCCTTGAACACCCTGTCTGAGGAATTTTTACTGCTATTTATCATTTTGTCATGCCATCAAAAATTCTTTCATCTGCAACCTTTTAAACTGTTCTGCTTGTGTGTACACATCCATGTGCGTATGTGTGTGTGCAGGAATATATGAGGGGGGGTCATACATACAAGTGGCATGCGTGCAGAGGTTATCCTCAGAAATGCCACCCACCTTCTTTGAGGTGGGGTTCACTGTCCTGAAGATCACCAATTAGGCAAGACCGGCTGCCTATCTCCTCTTCCCCAGCACTGGGATTTCAAGTATGCTCCACAGTGCTTAGGATTTTTATGCAGATTGCGGGGATTGAACTTGGGTACTTATACCTGCACGACAAGTACTTTGATGACTGAACTGTCTCTCCCAG
Source organism: Microtus ochrogaster (assembly GCF_000317375.1). Lineage (NCBI taxonomy): Eukaryota > Metazoa > Chordata > Mammalia > Rodentia > Cricetidae > Microtus > Microtus ochrogaster. The sequence goes on from NC_022018.1 coordinate 34,476,832, forward strand.
CCTTTGTCCATAGCATTAATGTTTTCTCTACCAGTTTGCCTGTGGTCTCCTTGTTCTTAGAAGGAGAAAGTTTGACTTGCCTCCTGCTCTTCTCTCCTTACCATACACCAGGCAACCAGCCAAGCCTTCTTGAATGAATAGGCGGAAGAAACCAATTGTCACAAGCCATGGCATTTGAAAACGAGTTTCAGAATCAGACACCCACGTGTTAAGGTGATTTTTTCCCCCTCTGAGGTTCCAAAGACTTTTTGAGAAATCCAGCTAATTAAAAGGAGAAATGACTTGAACGTTAGAAAAACAATAAATACAAGAGTAACTTCATGGCGCATCTTAGTGTGTTTAGAAATATTACTTCAGCAAATATGATCTAGTCATAAAAATAGCGTAAGACAGGCTTACGGTCCAGTAGAGCTCAGTGTTCCATAGTTAAAGGTTAATATGGCCCAGGCACATGTGGACATGTTTTGGCTTTCATGAAGCTACTGTATTTCAGAGTATTTTAGCACGTGGCATTGAGGTGCTTCCAGGTGAGCGTCAATAAAGACGCCCCGAGTCTTGCATTGGGGGGTAAGGCGTCCGGAGAGCCAGGAGCTCAGGGAACAGCAATAGCATCCTGCATAACAATCATCCTTGGCCACACGCAAGCCTATCTGTTCACCCATGAGTGTATCCCTTACGAACATTGTATACATGTCACAAGATGGAAAGAAAACATGAGAAGCAACCAGAATACTAGAGTGGGCCTTCTACTTTGCAGCTGGCCTGCTCACAGAAGTGCTACCCCCTCCCCCAGTAACAGATGGTCAAAGTAATCAAAGCCTGCTGTAATATAAAACCAAAAAAAAAAAAAAAAAAAAAAAAGCAGCCCAGATATGCTCCAAAAGAGAGAAAGACAACTAACAGGCCTAAAATTGGGGAAGCATACTACATAACTAGTTTATTTATCGGGGGGGGGGGGATAGATATTATTCTAGCTGGTCTCAGAATCTCTCTTGGGGAGGGAACTTTGTCTTCGTTGAGGAAAATGTCTTCATGAGCTGTTTGAGGGCAAGGGGAGGCAGGAGAGAAAGGAGAAACCTTCCCGGCCCAACCTCTTATAATGGTATGGAAATTCGAGAACAAAGGGGGGAAGGGGAGAGAGGGAAAAAGAGCAGGCAATTTGCAAAGCCACGTCTAGAGATGAAAAACAGCCCTGTAGACAAGAATAGCAGGGATGTTTACTCTGCCACTTTAAATTAGTCTTAGTCCCGGGATTTTCATTCTTGACAAATGTGGGTAAAATCTCCACACCCCTTATACGTTGTGGGATTCTGACTTTTTATGAAGACTGTGAAAAGGAGCCTGGGGTTTGTGTTTAAGTGTACACAGCACACTAGTAGACATTCAGGAAGAAAGTGGCATAATAGGGGCCATGGTCAGCAGACCCTGGGAAGACAAAGACTTCTTGACACAGGATGGTAAGACTTTAGACTTTCCAAAACTGTATGAAATGAGAACACACAAAAACCTTGGCTAAATCCCAAGGGGTCAGCAGTTACATGAAGCACAGGGTGATAGTAAAAACGGGACATGGGTATAGATGTGATATGACATGGTCATATGAGGACCTATGTGCCTATCATAAATATGAGTGTCTGTACCATGAAAATGAGGATTTCTTTAGCACCGTGAACCTCCTTTTCAGGATATGCCCCCTTAGAGCCTCACATTGAAAAATTCCAAAGGCCAGAAATGACTTTTCTTTGTGTACAGTCACAAACCAACCAGACCCTGACCCAGTCACCAGAAACCTATTTTATAAAGAAATGGGGGCTGCAAGTTCGATTGTTGACAGCCTGCTTTGCATATACAAATTCTAGTGTATGCTAATTCAAACCCTAGTACCTCAAAACAGCTTTTAAAACAAAACAAAACTAAAGCCAAACAAACAAACAAAAACTTGACTGTTACCATAGTAATAATTACATAGTATTTTCGCAAAACTACAAATTGATGACAAAGCTCTCATAATATCCTCTGTAGAGTGGAACATCTCATGTGATCACAGAGTTATTCTTCATATGCTGTCTGTCTGGGCTTTTTTTCCAGTCCTGAGAGCTGCATTAGGGATTTTCAGTATAAACTGTTATTCTGTGGTTAGTGAGTGGCATGCGGTGGTGGCTGAGGAAGTGCAGAGCCACAGTTTCCTATGTGGCCCATGATCCCCAGTTACAGCAACCACACACCTGAGGCTGCCAAGTCTGGGCCCCTTTGTCAGGACAGCAGCCACCTGCTCACCGACTTCCTGGTTCTGGTTTTAGCATGGGCTGGTGGCTTTCTTCCTGGGATTTGGAATGAAGAGACAAACTAATGGAGATGTTTACCAAGAGCTAAGTTACAGTGTTCGTGTGACTCTTGTGGAGAGTAGGATGCTTGTTAATGTAAGTACTGTTAAAATTCCCTTTACAAAAAAAAAAAAAAGAATTTTTGCTAAATGAGTCTGTTGTCTGATCCCATTAAATTCAGCCACAGACGATGGTGCCAACAGCTGGCAGAGAAATGGTTAAAATCTCTACTTCTGTCCTTAATTATGTTTAAATGAATTTTAGCATGCAGACTGAGTGTGCTCACAGAGCTATGGAATAATCCACTGTTCTAAGAACCACTAATTCCTAATTGACGTAGTAGCTTATAATTGTATTTTCATAGTGTTTAGTAAAAAACATTCGGCTTCTCAAAAAAAAAAAAAATTAAAGGCCCATAATATGAAACTTATGATCAAAGAAATCAGCTGAGATCTATTGGCAACACATTTTTCCTTTCTGAAAAGGGGGAAAAAAAACCCACTCATCCTCTTATTAGGGGAGCACAACGGCAATTTTTAAAGCTCTGGTGCATGGGCAGAGTTGAACAAAAGAACAAAACCTAGTCTTTGTGGCAACATGTTCCTTCTCAGAAAATATGTGGCAGCTGTGTCACGGGAGAGACTCAGGATCACAGCACGTTGACATGTGTCTTCTGTTCCCGCCTTGTACCCGATCTAGAACTTGCACACATGCAAATGGAAGCTATCTTAGAAAGCAAAAGAAATAAATTACTTTCCGTAACAACAACAACCACAAAAAAATAATAAAGAGAACTGTAGAACACAGTTACATTAGAAATAGTAGCCAAGGGCAGGAATGATGAGACAGCACCAAATTACGAATTCAGAGGATATTGGAAAAGGCAAATTTGGTTTGCCCACCTTCAGCAAATGTGCTAAAGGGCATTTGATGAATATAGCATGCCAAAAAATGCCATAGGAAACCTAAAAGTTGACATATTCTGGTATCCTTAGTTTAAGCGATAAACCCCCTGACTACAATAGAAGCTTTATGTGGACCAGAATACAGATCACTAAAGGAAACAAACAAATTATGGGTTAATTAAGCATCCGATGCTCAAGGTAACAGTTTCGGCGACCAACATGCCAAATGGTAGTGACATGTGCCTCCATTTTGTATGCCACAATCCTGAGTGATCTGCATAACTCTAAGACTATCCTAAAACTATCCCATCAACACTGGCAATAATCTGAGACCCTGATTGGGCTGTGGTAGTGCACCCCTTTAATCCCAGCACTTGGAAGGCAGAGGCAGGGGGATCTCTGTGAGTTCAAAGACAACCTGGTTTACAAAGCGAGGACAGGACAGGCTCCAAAGCTACACAGAGAAAGCCTGTCTCGAAAAAAAAAAAAAAAAAATCTGAGACCTGTGTCTCCTAGAAGACGCAAACTGATCCCATCTAATAGAAAAGTCCAAAGCACTCCAAATACAGAAACCTCTCAAGCATCAACACGCTGCAAACAGTAAACTCTATCCTCATGGATCGGGAGATGGTCAAAATGGAGGTACATAGAAAGCTTTGTAAAAATGACTTTCAGTTTACACGTATAACATAGGCATAAAACAGGTTTGGGCTTGCGTCCCAGCTCCAAGACATCCTGTAATCCATGTGTATGCAAACGTTTCGAAAGCAAAGAACCTTGTGGTGTGAAACATCTGTACTCCCATGCACTTCAGACAAGGGATGCTCAGCCTGTACTACCTGCCAGTCCTTGGTCTTCTAACACATACCTGCAATATTTTGTCTCCACTTGCTCCTGAACACATGGCTCTCTTCCCACTTCCCCATCCCTCAGACTTCACTATCATGCCAACACCATGCAAGGCAGTCTCTCCTGCATGGTAGTTCCCCAAGATATTTCATCCCGAATGCACCCGGGTTGAAGACCTGCTTGCATTACAGAATCCAAACTCACACGCAGTGAAGCGACTGTGTGTGGGACACTGAAGACAAATTTGCAAACAGTGTCAGATGTGGTGGGACACACCTGTGATGCTGGCACTTGGGATTCTGAGTGACACCCTACATGGATTCGGACCCCACACCTACCGGGTAGACACAGCCATGTGGCAATACACAGATGAAAAGAAATGGGTTAAATTAATATGTAAGAGTTAGCCAATAAAAAAACTAGAGCTAATGGGCCAAGCAATATTTTAATAATATAGTTTTGTATGATTATTTCGGGGCTGAGTGGCTGGGCACCAACAAGCAGCCTCCTTACTACAGCTGAGACCAGAGAATCCCGAGTTTGAAACCAGCCTGAACTATATTGCAAGACAAAAGAAAGAGGGATAAAAAGAGGCAGACCCTCCACATAGGAAACATGTTTGAGGATATTTTTTTTAGTGCCTTAGAATTTACAGAAAAATATACCACACTTCACTTTGAGGCCAGATCTCGTGTAGCCTAAGCTCACTCACAACTCACTAGACAGCTGAGTGAATATTTGATCTACTGATTCTCCTGCCTCCATTTGCCTAGAATTACAGACATGCTAGGTCTATACGGTGCTAGAGATCAAACTCCAAGACTAACCGCAAGTCAGGCAAGCATTCTACCAACCGAAGCACATACTCAGAACTGGGCCAAGACAGGTCTGTGGACTGCCATTTTCACATTTCAGGAATGTCTTCTTGGAGGGACAAAAAAAAAAAATCCCCGAAACAACCTAGGTTCAAATTTTTACTGATATTGAACCTATTTTGTGTGATCTATCAAAACTCACAATCTAGTATAAGTCAAGTGAGACTCTTGGGTTCTTTGTGCCTGTTTCTTCACTGGTGATGTCTATGGAGGGGGTCTTATACACGTTGAAGTCTTAAGCATAATTCTGTTATTAAAATACAGGGACTGTTGTGTACCCCGCTATCTACACACAGAGCAGACTGTGGCTTCAGGAAGCCCAGACCCAAACCTGCATGCTCCTGTTATCAGACAGTCCTAAACAAAGCCTGTCAAACAGGACACAGCTGCCACTGCAGTCACTACAAGAAAAGCAAGCCCCATCCCCGTGACCTCACGCAACCTCATCTTATAAACTGAAAATTCCTGCTATGCTGAGCTGTTGAAAGCCAGACTTAGGCTGGCTGATAAAGCGAACTCATGAAATTTCAATTACTTTAAAAGAAAAAAAAAAACAAAACAAAACAAAGCAAGCTTTGCTGAAGCTCTAAGAAACTTAAGAAGAGAAGTTGAGGCATCAGATGACTAGGGTGTGGGTCTCCAGTAAGGGCCTCTTCATGGAACTTTTGATGGGACAACGGGTTTATCATTGCCTGAGCTGTTATCACAGACGTGCCTCTACATCTTGACAAACTGACAGATTGTCCATCACTTGTCTCTCTTCGTCTTCAAAGGCCGGTATCACTTTCAAACATTTGGGGCTTTGTAAGCTGTTTTCCCAGTTGTGTGGTATTTCAGGAACCACCTTATTAGCAGGTGTCCAGCACTGAGTGTGGTTCTGCAGAGCCCCCCTCATTCCCATGTCCAAAACTATTTTGTCAGAGACACCTCATTCTAGATATTGCCTAAGCATCTGGTAATTCCAATTAAGAAAGGAATTATCTAGTTGGCAAAGTGATAAAAAAAAAAATTCACCATTAAAATTATAAGGTACCAAATTTCTGCTTTGGAGAAAATATTAGTTGCAATAAGAGGAGGAGGGAGGAAGGAAAGCAAGAAAGAGAGAAGAACAAGAGCACATAAATAACTAACGAGCCGGCAGATCCCAAACACAACCATATGGGTAACCGCGTTAAATGATCATGACCCAAGAGCATCAGTGAAACTGACCAATCAGAAAGCCCCTCGAGTGATATTGCACTTCAATGTAAAATGAGCACCTGCCACCTGAAGTGACCATCCAAAATCCACACTTGTTCTCACAAAGTACCCACATAAATGAGCTGGCTCACCATAAATATAGCAGGAATGCCACCAGGGCACGTAAAATTCTAGTCCCGAGAACATATAAGAAGGGCAACTGAGGGGCTGGAGAGATGGCTCAGTGGTTAGAGCACTGGCAGTTCTTCCAGAAGACCTGGGTTCAATTCCCAGCACCCACGTGGCAGCTTACAACTGCCCATAACTCTACCTCCAGGGGAAATGACACCCTGGAAAAATACCAATGCACATAAAGTAAAAATAAATAAATCATTAAAAAAAAAAAAGAAAGGCAACTGAGGGGGCTCAGGAGGTAAAGATACTGTGTCACCAAGCCTGATGACAAGAATTCAATCCCAGGAACTCACAGGATAAAGGAGAGAGCCAACTCTGCTATCCTCCCACACTCAAGTACACACACATGCAAACAAAAAAAATAAATACAGAATAAAAATAATTTTAAGTGGGTATATACTAAGTTTCTACAAGAGAACTATAGTCCAAAAGATGATGTGAACTAAGGTGAGAGTATAAATTTTACAAACGGAAAATAAAGATATTAAAGCCAAGAAATGATGGCACATGCTTTTAATCCCAGCACTTGGGAAGCAGAGGCAGGCAGATCTCTGTGAGTTTGAGACCAGCCTAGTCTACAGAACAAGTTCCAGGACAGCCAGGGAGGATACACAGAAAAATTCTGTCTCGAAAAACCAAAGTAAATAAATAAATTTTTAAAGAAAAGGAAAGATATTAAACAATATACATAAAGATATGCAATTGCATGAAGTACAAATTTAAACCATGAGAATCAACTTTACGCTCACCACAATACCGAAGGTAAATTAGTAAGGGGAGTAAATACTAGGACTGTCTCCTGACCCTCCAGGAGGATTTGCTTCAAACACCTGGGAACGCAAGCCAACAGCATCTAGTTATGCAGTGCAATCTCCTGCTTGGTAATCCATCTGGGAAGAGGTTTATTCTGTGTGTTACAGCACAAGAATGCTCACGATCGTGTCTCTCATTTGCAAGAACAAAGGTTACTTACAAGCGGATTCTCTCCAGATCCTACAGTAAAAATTAAGTTTATTTAGGAGAAGAAATAAACAAGGAAACTATCAGGGTTGCTGGGGTGAGGGTAGACAAGAAAAGAAAGACAGGCAGTCGTGAACTGACTATTAATCCAACGGCTGTGTGAGTGACTGAAGTATCATTTCATGGGGGAAACTATGGGAGTTGCAATGGCCTATGGGAAATGTGGTATTTACAGGCAGCTCCTAAGAGCCACGGGCTGAGGGCTGCTCCCAGGACCCCTCTGGCCCATTGCCGTGTGTTCTGGCAGGAGGGCTTCCCACAGGAGAGTGAGTGCAGCAGCCCTTAGGCTCAGAAGCAGTCAACAGCAAATGGAAGCTGGTGAGAGCTAGAAAGACTTAAGATCCACTCCAGAACTCCAACCCAGAGGCTTGTGACTGGAAACAGATCCGCTGCAATACACACTGCAATACTCCAGGGTGTCAAAGTCTACTACTGAAGCTGTGCGCCTCACAAAACACATAATGAACATCTAATAAAGCCATGGCAAGAAACAGCACAATTCCATTTTCTTAAAACTTTTGATTATGTAACATAAACCAACTACGAGGGATACACATGTGTGGGAAAACTATGAAGAAATTCCAAAACCTAGAAAACACGAAACATGGACGGGTCATGGTGGCTCATCCCAGCACTAGGGAGGCAGAGGCAGACGAATCTCTGTGGGTTTGAGCCCAACCGGGTCTACAAAGCGAGTTCCAGGACAGGCTCCAAAGCTAGACACAGAGAAACCCTGTCTCGAAAAACCAAAAATACTACAAAACATGCAAAATATACTAACAGAAATCTGTTATCCTCATCAAAGTAACGCATCTATTTTAAAAACTCATTTTAGTGGAAAGGATAACATTGCATCAGAGGCAAAGTAAGGGGGAAATAATTGAAGATAGAAAAAAAAACTACATGGAGGGAGAGTATCAGGATAGGATTTTATTGGTGTTTATTTCATAAATCTATATATACTTTTACTATGAATTATTTCATAAAAATTGTCAAAGTAAGGACTGGAGAAAGGACCCGATGGTTACGAGTGTACACTACCCTTACAGAGGAGCCAAGTTAGGTTCCCAGTACGAATGGAAGGCAGCTCACAACCTCCCCTATCTCTCAGCTCCAGGGAATCCTACACTTCTGGTCTCCTAGGATGCTGCACTCAAGTGCACATGTCTCCATCCACACACGTACAGAGAACTAAGAATAATAATAAACCCTTAAAATTTAAAAGAGTTGCCGGGCGGTGGTGGCGCACGCCTTTAATCCCAGCACTCGGGAGGCAGAGGCAGGCGGATCTCTGTGAGTTCGAGGCCAGCCTGGTCTACCAAGGGAGTTCCAGGACAGGCTCCAAAGCTACAGAGAAACCCTGTCTCGAAAAACCAAAAAAAAAAAAAAAAAAATTAAAAGAGTTATCAAAAGAGTCCCTGAATGTCTCTGTGTGGAAGTATAATGGAATCTCTTTTCTGTGCTTTCTTTCTGTCTTGTTTGTTTGTTTGTTTTAACATAAGGTCTCTTTCTGAAGTCCAAGCTGGCTTCAAAATCACTTTAATGGTAGTCCTGCCTCAGCCTCCCAAGTGCTGGGAATATAGGCACTTACCACCATGCTCACCTCTCTTTCCTGTACTTTTCCCAGTAAACATATATTCTTTTGATATTAACGAAGCAATTTAAAGCTGAAGGCATTCCTACAAGACCCCTTCCCTTCCACTTCTACCACGTGACACACACAGCCAATCTAGAAGAAGTGGGAAATCAAAGTCACTTGATTCCCCATTGTGGTTATTAACTTACCGAGTGATCCCCGACTTGCTAATTCAACTCTACACATTTACATTTGCCCACAGGCATTAACGGGGGGGAAAGTAGGCCAATTCTAAAATAAATCATCTAGTGGGCAATTAAATACTTGATAAAAAATGAAGGGAAGAAAAAAAAACCTATAACACTGCAGGTAAAATCCTATTAAGACAGATTTCTAATGACTTTCTCCCCTCTCGCGAAGAGACCAGGAGTTACATTCAGGGTGTATCAAACAGCGCTTGAAACTCAAGTGCTTAAACTTTAATAGGAGACTCAAGGTGGTTATAATAATCACAATATCAATTTTTATTTTGAAAGATAAATTGTAAGTGAAACAGGCAACCTCATTGCCTTCACGGCTGCTGAACCTGGACAGAAGCACCTGGGTGCCTGGAATAACCCACCTGTGTATCCTTCTAATGCTTGGTATATTTTGTAAAACCATTAAAAATAAAAACATTCCTGTTACTCTTAGAAGTCACGTGTATCTCGCCACCGGCTCAGCTGGTAGGATGTTAAACTTATCATCAATAGCATCCGCCCGTCAACGCTAACACAGTAAGATTCTTCAAGGCCTGCAGAAACCTGCTGTATGAGAGGGAGGTTGATGTGTGGTACCTAAGATGGATGGGGGCACTCGATTAGAAGAATTGTGTTTTGACTATACTCTAGTTAGCAGGTCCTCCTTCAGGACTTCAAAATCACTAAGGTTTATTTATTCATAGCCTGAGAGGCCTAAGTGAACAGGCCGGAGGGCCCTAGGAGCACTTGAAATTATTTGGGGAAAGAGAGTTCCTGCCCAGATACAAGCAGCAGACCCTGAGTCTCCTTTATGAGCCCAGAAGCTTTGATTAAAGAGGTATATAGAGACTCCCACCCACCTCAACAACGGGCTCTGCCCGGACAAGCTTCTAGCCTTGACCCCTGGCAACCCCTTCCATTTCCTCTATTCTTTTAGAGTATATAAGGAACATTGTGCAGCAATGTCATGGTCCTACAGTATCTCTTAAGGGCTAAACTTGCTAACAAGAGGCTTCACTTCAGGGCATTTAAGGGGAAAAAAGAAAAAGAAGTCAAAATGGTGAGGCTTGACACTGAGTCAGTACGTACAATTCATAAGCAGCACTACGCAGAGAGCCCAATTCCTAAGAACCCCATAACCTACAAAGGCTAGAGCTGAAATATGACTTCCATCATCAACACAACCAGGGTGTAATGCATTAAAACTAGGTGTATGTATTGCCTTCTGGTTCCTGAAAAAACAAAAACAAAAACAAAAAAACATTCCCTGGTCTTCCAATAGGAAAGCCAGCTTCCAGAGAGCAAAGCACCATCAACTTGGGACTCAGGCAACATCAAGCCAGAGCCTGAGCTCTAACCTGGCATATGGTAACTCTGATGAGGAACATCTTTGAAGCATCCATAAATGATCATTACCCGTAAATGATCATTACCCATAAAGGAAATAGTGAAAATCAAAATCCCTGGATAGCACGGATTGCTTTTTCTTTTCATTTTTATCCCCCTCACACTCTACCCTGGACTACCTTTCTAATTAAAAAAACAAAACAAAACAAAAACCTTAAATCGAAAGTTGACAACAGAAAAAGTATCGCAACAAATTCCATAAAAATTCATCTTGCAAAAAAGTGGGTTTAAAATGAAATCTGTCTTTCAGTTGTGAGAAGAGGCCAAGAGGCGATAAAGAGATATAGGTTTAAATGAGGAAAAATCTTTACATCATCATTTACTTTACCATTTTAATTAAACTTGAATTCCAAATGATGCCGAGTTTATTAACAAGATAATTCTTTGTAAGTCACTGCTGAGCAGGTTCTAGAAGACTTTTATGGTTTGTCAATACCAAATGGTGGAGAGTAATCTAAGAATTTAGTGAGCCAATAAAATGAAGGCAGTCACAATCCACCCACAGTCACTGGAGACCTCCCTGGGGGATTAAGGTTACTTTCAACACTACCAATTAAGGCAAAAGCTTTGGCATTGAGTTTTCCATTTGTACCTCAGTTCCCCGATCCCTCTTTCCAACCGACACATAGCCGTCTGTGTTCAGGCATGCGTGTAAGCACCAAATACTTGGAGAGATGGAATTCAGATGGTTTTTACAACTGGAAAATATCTACACACCACATACACATACACATAAGCATACCTGATGATCAAAATAAATCTCAAATCACTAAGGTTTACTGTGTATTTATGTGCTCTGAGTACTTCAAAATATGCATGTTTACTGCTGTTCTGTCTTCGTGATGGACTCCACCTGGAAAAATCTCAGTACTAAGGAGGTAGAACCAGGCATATCTCTGTGAGTTCAAGGCCAGCCTGGTCTACAGAGTGAGTCCTAGGATTGCCAGGGCTGTTACACAGAGAAACACTGTCTGGAAAGGCAAAAAAGACACAGTGTAAAAACTCAGGACTCTCTGTCCTGACACAAATGTCCCATTTAGGTGACACTTGCATGAGCATGTATGCAGGGGTGTGTAAATGAAACCAAGTTGAATACACAACAGAATGTATTGAAGGGAAATTCCTAAGAATTTAACATGAAATATTTGAAAATTCAGGTCAATGCAAATCCAACATAAAGTATCTTTGGTATACTTTATCAAGGGACTGAAAACCCATCGGAATTCTTCATCTTCCTAAATAAAATCTAACTCGAAGGTGGTTGATGGCTCTCAGTTTGAGACTAGCCATTCAAGATGCTAGGACAATATTTTATTTTCTCTACCAGTACATTATTTTAATTCAATATTTATGGAAAAAATTGAAAATGAGCCAAGTAGTGTAGGGCCCGGGTTACAAAGTAGTACAACTCAAATCTCTAATTCTTTCGGCTGGAAAGCATTTCTGCCAAGCAGGAAAACAGCACTGTACAAGGCTGTTCTCCATAATGACCCCGAAACTGACCTCCCTTCTATCCACTTCACCCCAGCAGCCAGCTATGGATCCGTGCGTGCTCACCACCATCTTTGCCCCCATACAGCACCAAGACCCTTTCACATAACATGAGCTAAATTAAAAAACTAAAGACCCTCAGCTGTTCTGGTTACATTTTTTTTTTCCCAACCAAGATAACAATACCTCTGATCTAAAGCCACCACAGACCATGGCAGAAACACCAAATGCAGAGGGCCGTGAGGGTTGAATAAGCCCATTGTCCCTTTACAAACAAGAAAGCTGTATTCACGGGAACACAGAATAAAAAGTAGACTAGAAGAAAAGCCTGGGCATTCAGAAACCAGTCAGAAGCAGCTGAAACCCACTCACAGTTTTAGTCCACAGTTTCTGAGCTTGGGATTTCACTTCCAGCACAAAATAAAACCATGGATAGTGCTCTGCTTTAAGAGGTTCTGAGGACAGCATTGGGTGATAAGAAATCCTGTTTGCTTTGCCTAGCTTGTCTTGATTGTTAAAAACCCTTCATGTATTTAAAGGCATACAGCTGTAAGCTGGAGAGGTCAATCTGATGAGCATCTTCTATAGTTTTTAAGATTGATTTTTATTTTATTTAATTTTATTTTATTTTAGTTAAGCGCATGTGTCTGCATGAGTGTATGCCAAGTATGTGTGTCCTCAGAGGCCACAAGAGGGTATTGGATCCCCTAGAACTGGAGTTACAGGTAGTTGTGAGAAACCTGGGAGTTGGGAAATGAGCCTGGGTTCTCTGGGAGAACAGAAAGCATTTTTAACGACTGAGCCCTATCTCCAGCATTTGATTTTACACTTTTCCTAAGGATGTAAACCAAAGCCAGGCATGATAGCACATACCTTTAATCCCAGTTAGTGGGAGGCAGAAGCAGGCAGATCTCCATGTTCGAGGCCAGTCCGGTCTACAGAGGGCCATTCAAGGCTACACAGAGAAACCCTGTCTTGAAAAAACAAACAAACAAAAAGTAAAGCAAATTAGAATAGCTCCATTTATACATATACTGCTTTGTATAATTTATTAAGCAACCACAAATAAACTGCCTTATTTAACCACTAGAAAGCACGTATCAAGGACAAAATGAAGATGAGAAAATGAAAGCGCAATGGAAAAGATATCTGTGGTATTTTCCCACTGGCCAACACCTGCTCACCACCGCCGTGCAGTTTGCTGAATTGCAGCCCATTCACCCCACACCCCATCTAGTAGCTCCTTAGTTCTTCACTCTCGTTTGCACCATAGGTGAGTTGGGTACCCCCAGTTAGAGTCACCCATGACCCTATGGGAAGGGAAACTGCAGAAGAAAACCACAACCGATAGAAACTGGACTTGATTTCACTAAAATAAGGGTGCCACGTCAGTGGGCACTTTAGGGCACAGTGACTGCGAGGCTGCCTCCTAAAGCAGAAGTAGCATTAGTGCTGATGGAAGTTGCCAGAAAGCAAATTTCCTGAGCGTACAGCCAGGCGCTCGGTACGGCACCCAGCACTCAGCGCACGAGAGACAGCATCCACTCTAGGCCTGCCTCCGACCATGGTTTCGAACACTGTTCCTAAGACTCTTGACTTTGTGTCCAGCGTTTCAGCCCTCCCAAAGAATCTATGAACTTTTCAATATCCTCTCAATGAATTCATCGGTACACTTAACTCAAGCATGTTTCTGTCCCTGGCTGTTAGGGATGCTGGTCCAAACAGGTACTAATACAAACATCAAGCGCTGTACTTGTACAGAACTTATTCTCTCTGGGGAGACGCCAGGTAAGTCCCAACAGCTGTGCTGGGCTCAACCAAGCAAAACTTTGCAAAAAGAGGACAGGAGAACGGGTGGCCATGCCTTGCAGTGCAACGGTCCCAAGACAGAAGAGCAGACCTCCTGGTCTTGATGCAATGAAGAACACCAAGAACGGAAATGGGGCAAAGAGGGGACAGAGGCCAGTGCAGGGAGCATGACTTGCATGCGCCTGGGCTAGCCCTGCATGCCATTAATTTGCTTTTCCTTATTAAGCCAAGATAAAAGCAGATACAAGCCACACGCTTGAAATTTTTACAGTGAAATTTTAGGCCTAACACCACAGCTCCAGGGCAAGCTTTCAAACATCTAAAGACAATGACACATGTATGTGTTCATACGTATGCACAAATGTACATCTGTATGCACGTGTGTGTGTGTGTGTGCGCTTGTGTGTGCACAAGCGCACACATGTGAAAGCCAAACACTATCTTCAGCAATTGCTCTCTACCTTATATTGTTGATACCAGGTTCCTTTCTGAAGCTAGAGCTCACCCATCAGCAGGAATAGCTGTCCATGCCCCCCTCTGTTAGCACTGGAATCATAGGTGCACACTGAGGGCTCCCGGGGCTCTATCTCAGATCCCTATCATTACATGACAAATACTTTACCAACTAAAACACCTCCCTCTGTCTTCCAGCATGCCTTCTCCTCTCCATGTAGAAATATTTCTAGATTCTTCAAATAGTCAAGTAACAGCTGAGGCATGGGAGACTTGAGAAACACCGTGGTTTGGGGTGAGGAAGCATAGGGTAGGTCAGAGCCCCTGTGTCGAACTTACTCTGCACTCTATGGGAAGTTACTTAGTTACCCAGGCATCTTGGAGCATCTACCGCCCTCCAGACCTCATGGAACTACTGTATGGCTTCAATGAACCAAGAGATAAGCATATCTTATCTAGTAGGTTATTAATACAGCACAATCGGGATGGTAATAAATGATCGTGGCTCCAGGGTGATCTCTTAAATGGTAAGGGGGAATGTCATAATGATCCTTTTGTCAATACTCCTAGTTACTGGTGCTGGGACCAAATGCCAAAGGAAGCAACTTCAAAGAAGGACTTGTTTCTGTAAATATTTTGAGGGCACAGTCCTCCTCCCTGGGAAGGCTTGGCTGTGACAGCAGGTGGACGGATCACGGTGCCAGCTCACATAGTAGCAGAAGCAGAGGAAGGAGAAAACCAGAGCTCAGCTGGCTTTCTCCTTTTTCTTTATTGCATCCAGGACCCAGCACACGAAATGGAGCCCTTCACGTTCAGGGTGGATTTACTCCCTCTATGAACACCCTTACAGACACATCCAAGGGAGTGCCTCTTTAATGTTCTTTTAATCCAATCACGTAGATAGTCAAAATTAACCATTTCAATTCCTAACTATGCATAGAACTAAATTCAGGGTGCTAGACACAGTTTTCCCAAACAGACAGTACTTAGGCATAATCTGTCTCATTCCTGCGCTAAATTACTTCAGGGGAGACTGAGGCTAATCCCGGGATCTTATGGTTCCAGACTCTAATGATTCATAATCTAGAAGACAAAAGTTCATTTTCTGTAGCCAAGTAAATTATACTAACAGGTGAGCCATCGCTTCCAGAAAGACATGCTTTTACCTCTGTAACTCTAGTATCTAAGGGGCTAGTACCTCCACACACTGTGCCATGTGTATACCTTCGATACATTGAATTAAAAATAAAACTGTTGGTGGCCTAGTAGAGCACGGAGGATGCAGATCTCAGCAGTCAAGGGCACAGTGTGCAGAGCACACAGTAAGCAGGTGTGCTCAGGGCTCAGCCAGTAGACTAGCTCGGGCACTAAGAGCTGAGCAGTGGAGAGGGTGCTTCAGTAAGATATCACACAACAAATTTAGGGGTGCATTTAGGGGAGCTTGGCCACCAAATTGGTCTCCATCAGTTAAACTATTTCTGAATTTGCATGTTACAAATAACCTAAAAACCAGAAAGTGAATTATCCTTAGACACCAACCTATTTGACCAGCTACACAACAACACCCTTGGTAAATAATTCCAACAAGGTATTGTTCAGTTGGCTGAGTGCTTGGTCAGCACACACAGGCTCTGGGTTTGGTCTTCAGCACCACAGAAGTCAGATGTGATAGCTCTACCTGCAATCTCCAATGCCGAAGGCAGAGGGGTAAAGATAATAACTTCAAGCATATTTTCATCACCTAGAAAGTTCAAAGACAGCCTGGGCTACATTAGGCCTTCGGGGGTGGGGGGGTGGGGTGTTATGCACACAGGAACACACACAAACATCAAAAAGTTTGAAGCTTTCTCTCGGTATTAAATGATCTTACCACAAAACAATGCAGAGAGAGTATATCTCTAAAGTATCCCAAAGAAACATATTCTTTGTCCTTAGTCTCGAAGTGCACTATTCATGTCAACAAGTGACACTCATGGCTTGAAAAGAAACTTGAGTTGCCTGAGCCACCTACACTAGACATAAAAGTCCACCATACGGTGGGCAGGGGCTCATCAATATTTCCATGACATTCTACAGCCCACCTGAGGACAGTTTGACAGCTGTCCCAGTCATGCATGCTGTGAGCAAAGCAATTTTGACTGGAAGACACAGGGAGGCCTGAGTTCTCAGTTAACACAACCCTCACAACCCTCTGCTAGGGAAGACAGCATTCAGTGAGGCTAGGAGCCTCAATGTCACTTCAACTGAAATAAAAGAAACTATTCAGAAATGACAGCAATAGAGACAGGCAAGGCGCGTGGTCCATGTATGCAATTCCAGAATTTAAGAAGTTCAGACAGAGTCAAAGACAACCTCAGCTATATGGCAAGTTCAAGGCCAGTCTGGATCACTCGAGATCCTGTAGCAAAAGGGGAAAGAGGGAGGAAGAGAGAAGGAGTAAGGGAGAGAGGGAGGTAGGGTGGGAGAGAGGGAGGGAAGAAAGGAGGGAAAGAAAGGGGAATCAGACAGACAGGAGGGAGGGAAGGAAGGAAATAAATAAATGACAGCAGTTGTAAAACTTAATGCAAGAAAGAGAAGTTGCCAGAACTGCTTAATCCTTTCAAAGGATACCCCACTACCCAAGAGCATTCAGATCTTAATGTGCTCTTGGTCTGATCGTCCCTTTTATTTATTTATTTTGTTTTGTTTTATTTTTGGTTTTTCAAAACAGCATTTCTCTGTGTAACAGTCCTGACTGTCCTGGAATTTGGTTTGTAGACCAGGCTGGCCTCGACCACTGGCCAGCTCTTCCTTTACGTTTCAATTTAGATAAACTGACAATGTAAGTGAACAAGATTGGCAGTAAATCTATCAGAGAAGCCTTGAGGGCCTTCAATCCCAAACCCAAGGTACCAGAAAGAAGACTAAGGTGATGGCGCTAAAACTAGCAACGCATTTAGATTCTTCCATGGAAGAGCGCTGACAAGGGGAAAGGATACAGACCTTCAGGAAGCTGTGGTCCTTTCTCCGTATTTAGTTGTAAGCCTCCTATATCCACAATTTGATGTCTCATCTTTTAGAAAGCAAAACAAGCAAATTGATGACAAACTGAAGCTGGGTGGAGAGCTTGTCCCACAAGAATGAAGACAAGAATTTGATCCCCAGAATTGATAAAATAAATCCAGGTGTGGTGGGACATGTGTGTCACCCCAGCTCTGGGGAACCTAAGACAGGTGGAACCCTAGGGCTTGCTGGCCGGCTAATCAGCTAGGAGAACTTTAGAGTGACAAGCCAGTGAGGATGTCTGCTTCAAAAAAATGGCTGAGTTCTAGCCTTCATGCACACACATGCACACCAGCAAAACACGCAAATTAATGAATGCAATTAAAGATCACAGATCCAGCTATAGTCTTCTCATCTGGGCAAACCCAACAGGTTTATCCCTTACACAGCACCTGCCCCTCAACACTCGACAACCGTTGATGCATTTTCATCTCTTTTGACTTTGGCCTTCACTTTTCCTTGCACAGAGTATTTCGGCAAACATGCCTGCATGCAAAATCTCATATGTAATCTAAGCGCAATTGAAAATCAAACCCTAACTCTAGAGATTTAAAAGTAGGGTAACATAATATTAAGCTGGAGGCCTGGAGGCTCAGAACTGACTTTATAATTCATTCAGTGTCTGAAGCCCTACTACCACGGTTTTGCAAGCCGTGAGTATCCTTAACTTCCCAGGATTTCTTGGCATTAATATTGTTTTCTTCTACAAAAATCCCTCTGTATGCCAACCTCCATATCTGCAGATCGACATCTATGGACAACATCCGTAGTTCACTTCCTTCTAAAGCTAACTTCCGCTAAAATTTATATTTCTCATCACTTGGGGTGGTTGGGATGGGACATGAGGCTCGAGGCTTGGCTCTTGGGGACAACTCCAGACCCATGCAGTTACCTCCCACTGGCAGACTACAGGAGAACAGACCGGGGAACGACTGATTTACCCGGGGAAAGAAAGCTTATTTTCAGTGAGGAGAAAAATGTTGATTTAATTTATTTTACTGGCTGTGAATCTCCTTTGGAAAGGAGAAGTAGCGTTTGATTAATTAGATTAGCAAATTCACTAAAGTGTTTATTCACTTGGGTGACTCCAATGCTTCCCTGGATTTAGCTGAATTTTATTTTAGGTTTTCAAACCTGTCCAGTAGGTAGCAAGGTGGAAGCCAAAAGCCCTTCCACACCACGGGGTGCTTTCAAGTATCTTTTCACATGTTAATTTGATCTTTCTCAGAAACGGCAGGCAGACATATTTCACAGCCCCTCCCCCTCATGGGGGAGGGGCAGCATATGGATGCTACACACAGATGACAGGAAATTAACCACACTACTCATTACCATTTGCTATGCTTCTGGGTGTTAGCAGGTTTTTCCTTTCCTCCTGACTTTCATTGCAAATTCGGGTTTCCACCCAGCACAAAACTCCCCAAAGAAAATAGGTCAGCAGATTATAAGGTCATTAGAAAATACTTATTAGAACAAACTGTTGCATTTGTAGAAAAATAGTTGTTCGCTTCCTGCAATTGTTGCTAGCTTCTCTTTCTTCCTTCTTTTCATGGCCTGGCTTCTTCAGGAAGTCCCTTTGATGTGTCTTGCTACACAAACCCCTGCTCCTGACTCATTTGTTACTGAGACTTACCAGAGTAACAGCTGTTCAAACAACACACTTGCCTCTGAAAGCCTGGGAAAATTGGGGACAATAATCAAATTAAAATTCCAGGTCTACGATCTTTTGACAGAATGCAGACAATCTGGAGGCTTTTCTATTAAAGCACACTACAATAAAAGGGGCCCTGAAGCATCGCGGAGTGGATTCTCCCATTAACAAACCGATGACATGTTCAGAAGGAGGACAATCTGGTAATTCACCAGTAAATCAAACATATTTTCTTAGAAAAGATTTTTTTTTTCTTTTTCTTGTGAAGACCCAAAAGAATAGAGCTTGAAATCCTAGCCGGTGGGGACCACGGGATAGCATCAGACCCAGAGTGACAATATAAAATTGAAGTGCTGGCAGCCCGGACACTAGCATCTTGGGTGGCTCCTGATAAACAGGAGGCACCATTGATTTCAGCTGAAGGTAGCGCTGAGTGCTTTTATCCAAAGGCTGTGAAAATCACCTTCTCCAGGAAAGGTTAACATCTCTCAAATTCTCTGAAAAGGCAGATTACAGGATCACAGCCGCCTTCATGTTAATGAGGTGCGGGCAACTGGGCCTTCACATTTGAAAGGAAAAAGAAAAAAAAAAAATCAAACTCGGAGCGCATGTACCCTTCTGAAAGTGTTCCCTTTCTCGATCTGCAACACATCCACAAACCAGCTGAGCTAGCAGGGCTTTAAAGGTATCTGAGATCAAACAGCTTTAATACTTTGAATTACCCTGAAAATAATGCTTGCCTCCAAAGCTAAGTATCACCAGGCCAGCTCAAAGAATAGCATTCTCTTCGCACCTCTTCGCCAAGATACCATCTCTGCAGTTGGTCCCCAATCCTACCTAGAACCCAGCTCCGCTAGGGCACCTGACTCCAGCCACTTTGCCACAGTCCTCCAGCTCCTAGTTAGGTCTTTTCTTCCTCGCCATGCAACGCCAGTGCTCCCGACTATCCAGTTGTCTGTCTTCACACAGCAGCTTCAAACATTTTAAAAAGCAGGAGGACCCATTCCAAACACCTCTGGGCAAAGCAAACTAGGATCCGGGCCCGCGTATTCACATCAAGTACCCACATTCCCACCACACAGGATGCCAGATCTCTACCTTTTCCTAAGACACTCGCTCATACAGCCAAAACAGACCCCGGATTTTGGAAAGCACCTCTGGGATCCTCGCTGGGTCTACTCCGAGCCCTCCTCATCATTCTTCCTTTGACTTCTTCTACATCAAATCTAGGCTCTGCCGGGGTTAGCTAACGCTCTCCCAGAGGACTCTACCTGTACCTAGTAGGGACCACATAACATGTTATACCCAGTGCTATCGGCATTATTTTCTACCCTCTGGACTGAGAAGGGAGGCGCAAAGGCTGAGCCTCATCCTTGCCGGAGTGCAATAGAAATAGCAACTCGATAAAATATTTTTTTTGGATAAAATATTTTAAACCAATTAATACAACATTGCCACCCAGATAAACCCTAGAGTCCGTGACAAGCATTTTCTTTGGAAATGAGTTGTTAATAGAATTGTCTTTCATTTTAGAAAATTTCTGCAAATGGAACCTACAAAAGCAACACACAGTGGGTATTTAATAGATGTCTATTAAATCATGCATACAGGAATACATAGAGCGACAATGTCACCAGGACATTCAAATATCAAGTTGCCTTAGTGAAAACTATTTGTCAAGCACTAAAGAAGAGAAGAGAGTGTGTTAAATTCCATACTTATTCTACAAGTCCTGGGTCTGGGTTGTTACCATACCACCACGTACAGGATTCTGTTTGCTCTTGCCCGTTCTACGCCGTCTACCAGCCACTGCGCCCCTGCCCCCAACCTCATATACATCCCATTAAGAAAAGAGAGCGCTGACGTGTACAACACCATCTGTTTCACTCAGAACCCCAAGTCATTGACTTACTGGGCAGACAGCTCAGTGGGGATAGCACATGCTATAGAAAAAATGAGGACCAGCGCTCAGATTTCTAGCACCCATGTGTATGCTATGCTGTAGTCTGCCTGCTATTCCAGGACTGAGAGAGCAGAGACAATGGCTGCCCACAGCAAACTGGCTAGGAGACCATCCGTATAGGTGAGTTCTGTGTTCACAGAAGACTCCCAATGTCAACCTCAGGTCTTCACATCCATGCACAGACAAGTTCATGTGTGTAAACACACACACATACACGCACACTTTGGATGCTGAAAGCACAAATACCAGGTTTGTCCTTACTATTCTGCAAATAAACAAACTTAAATTCAAGAGACTCTTGCCACCCTGACCAGGACTCTGCTGGCGTGGTAGTGACCCCTGGCCCTCCTCTGAATTGGTGTGTCTAAGCTTGTTTGGTAATTTAAAGAGTAGGAATGATGAAATCACTCCTCTGGCCCATTACAGCCCCTATTTACTATTTGCCTTAGGCTCTGCCTCAGCAAGACCTTAGATCTGTGTTTAGATACTGACTGTAAAACAAGCTGGCAGTGAGAACTTGCTTTCACCCATTTAAGTACAGCATAGAGTCCCGACTGCCCAAAGCCTGTGTGCCCAAGCCTCCAGTGAATCCCTGGTCCTGGAGTTTACAGGGCAAGTGCTTATCCCCTGAGCCCCCTCCCAAGCCCCAGGACTTGCAGTCCTCCCATGCTGAGAACCCCTTCTCTAAACAGACACCAGGCCTTATTCATATCCGTTTCTTCAGTACACGAAGTCACACCGGGAACGGAGTCATCAATGAGTGGTTTAGGGAAGGCATCAGCTTTGCTTCACCTCTGCATACAACTGAGGCCATATTAAGATGACCGGCAATTCCCATCCACCATGGTTCCATACAGTCTTTAAAAAAACAAACAAACAAACGTCAAATCCACAGGTGCCGTGAACTTGCTGTCTGCAGTGAGGGTAGGCTGCAGAGCTAACTGTGATAACACGGAAACAGCTCAGTCTCGGAAGGTATAACCTTTAAGTTATTGTTCCAGCTTTGACGAGGGGCTGGAAATGATCCAAAAGAAATGTTACTCACACTATGTTGGCCTTTTTAACGTTGGCTTAGCAACTATTTGCTGAATACCAGCAATATGCATGGTTTCTCTTATGTCTCAGTCTGTGTTCTGTTGCTTTCTGTTGCTGTAATTAAATACCATTGGCTGGGAACTTTACAGAGAGGAGAAATTCATTGGCTCATCATTCCAGAGGTAGGTGCCAATGTTTGCTGATGGCAAAGGTCATCACTTGGGTGAGATACAGTCAGTGTGTTCCTCTTTTCTAAAAAAAAGGAAAACCATTCAGTAATGCTGCCATGGGGGTCTGGGTCTTATTCTCCTGACCTCATCCAATCCAAATCACCATCCAACGGGTCAAACCTCCAAAAGCTACTAACTGGGGAATGCTTTCTATTTCTTTCTGTTGCTGGGATAAAATACCCTTATCAACGAAACTTGCGGGAGAAAGGATTTATGTTAGCTCTCAATTCCAGGTTCCAGTCTATAGATGCAGCGAAGTCACAGCAGAAGAAACCCAAAGCCCAAAGCATACCACACCCAAAGAGCAGAGGGAGAAGGTGTGCAAGGATACCTGTTAGTGCCCAGCTCACTTTCTCCATCCTTACACAGCTCAAGACCCAGGAAATGATGCCACCCAACAGGGAGCTCCCCACCGCCACATCAGGTAAGGCCATCAAGAAAGCCTCTCACAAACCAACCTTAACTAGACAATCCCTTCCTGAGATCCTGTTGCTAGGTGAGTGCCAGGTATATCAAGTTGACACCCATCACCTTTAGACCCTGGAAAGGGATACTGAGTTGTGTGAGAAGAGATCCCTGGTCTTACCCAAATGGCCTTTCGGTCCATTGGAGGATGGATGGCACCTCTAAGGCATGACTTAGCATGGCCACATGAGTGGTAAGAGAGAGAAAGATGCTGGGTTCTGTGTGCATGTTTGTTCACGCCAAGACTTGCACACAGTTGTTCAGCTGCTGCTCTCTTAACTGCAGTTCAGGACCTGGAGGGCTAGGGCACCTGTGTTTTGAGCGCCAGAGGCAGACAGGAGTCCTGGGAGATTCCAGGTTTTCCTCCCAGGCTTTAAGGTTTGTCGTTGAGATGCCCTGAGGCATCCAGCAAGCTGCTTCAAGAGGAAGTTCCACACAAAATCCTTGTCCTCCAAGAAGATAGTTTAGGAGGGCTGGCGGCCTCCATGCTGGGCCAACGATTTATCTCACACACAGCTCCCTAAACACATCCTAACGCAGGCACGCATGACTTTCAAAGATCTGAACGCATTCCCAAGTGTTGGTATAGCTGGAAATGTTAGCCTCCATGTCTTCACTGTATTTATTAATGTAAATCCTCTAGTTTAGTTACACTCCATGTTCAAAAATAAAGAGAAGGGGAGGAAGGGAGAGAGAGAGAAAGTGTGTGTGTGTGTGTGTGTGTGTGTGTG
>NC_022018.1:34500370-34508322 GCF_000317375.1 Microtus ochrogaster
GAAGGGGAGGAAGGGAGAGAGAGAGAAAGTGTGTGTGTGTGTGTGTGTGTGTGTGTGTGTGTGTGTGTGTGTGTGTGTGTGCGCGCGTGTGTGCCAGAGGCAGGAGAGAGAGCATGGTAAGGTACTTGCGGCATAAGCAAGAGAATCTGAATTCAATTCTAGAACCCAAAGCAGGGCAGGGAGGCCTGACTGCAATGGTATGATTTTCCTCCTGACACTTGGAGACAGAGAGAGGGTCCTCAATAGATAGACAGATCTTTGAGGCTCCATGACCAACCAGCCTAGGTAAATCAGCCTAGTTCCTGGCTTGGTGAGAGACCTTGTTCCAAAAAAACAAGCTGGGTGACAGTTTCCGCTGCTGGTGTCTACACACATGCACACATGTGCACATACAGACACCCACACAAAATACATTCATGCACACACATGCACCCACCCAAATGACACACATACATAGATACAAAGTGGAAAAGGGTGTCACAGACACTCATTGTGCTTAACATCTCTGCATCCCTGATTATCACACAATCAACACCCACGACAGCATTCTCAAACTGGAGCTACTTCTGTGCCTTTTACAGGGTGTGGCCTGTGCACAAAAAAAATCTTTTCCCTTACACTTGAAATCTCAATATGCCTAATGAAGTTATACATCTTCTAATATCCACCTTTCTTGGGGACCCATGCCCAAAATCACATCTATATAGAAGGACGGTTGCTGTTTCAGAGCAAAGGATGGATGCCCAGGCCTTCATGGGTAAGCTCATGGTGTAGAATTGCGTGAAATACAAAACAAAACTGTTCAATGTGCCTATGAATACCTGTTTTCCCCTCATCTGAGCAAGTATCCATACATCAAGAAATTCTTAAAAGCAGTGAGGCATGGGGATACAGTTCTAAAATGTCATCACTTGACACAAGGTCAGGAGGTCAAACCGAAAGCTTTTGTGTGTGGTGGTGAAGCCCCAGGAGGCTGTGGGTGGCTGCTGCCCACCTGGGGGTGCTACACCCTGTATTCCATCATATGCACACCTTTGCACCCAGCCACACAGTCATCACCAGGCCCCACCTCTGGTCCTTTGCGTCACCACGACCTGACACTCAGGAAGAGGCAACAAACAGCATTTCACTCCTGTTGACTGGAAATCACCCTCCTGTCCTGCCCTGCAGCCCACACCACAAGCACTCACTGTACTGACTCCACATTTCCCAGAGCTCCCGCTGCTGGGGGGCATCGCTGCGGCAGGTCCTCTGAAAAACCGAGGACTGGAAGGGTGATCTAAAGGGTATGCCTTGCAAAACGGGTGCCTATTTTAATCCCAGTTCTTGAAAGGTAGAGGCAGAAGGATCAGAAGTTCAAGGCTAGCCTTGACTATACCGCAAGTTTGAGGGCAGCCTGATCTACATGAAACCCTGTCCCAAAACACAAGCGTGCGTGCACACACACACATAAAAACACACACACACACAAAGAAATAAATAACAAATGAAAGAAGAAGAAAGAGGAAAGAGGACAGGGTGGCATATTTTATTCCAAATTTAGGTAGGGTAATTTCTGTCTACCTCTACTAAGAGACTCCACCAGGTTTGGTCAATTTTGTCGAAAGGAAGGACTGTTGCAGTACGCGTGGCTAGGTGGGTGTATAGATCAGAGGCCAGCCTCAAGTATTCCTCGGGTGCTGTGCACTGGGTTTTTGCTGTTGCTGCTGCTCATGTTCTGGCTGTGTGTGAGCATACACACAGAGGGTCACGGTCTGACATGTGTGAACGTGTGGATAGTCAGTCCTCCCCTTCTGCTTTTATGCAGGTTCCAGGGATCAAATTCAGGCGTTGCCAGACTTCGGCAAGCAGCATTACCCTGGTGGCCATCTTGTTTTTCTCCACGTTGTTTTCTGAGACAGGGTCTCACAGGAATCCCCCTGTCTTGGGCTAGGACTAAGGTTACAAGTATGTACCACACCCCACTCAGATTTATTTTTTAAAGAAGAAACAACAACAACAACAACGAAACAATCAAACAAAAGGCATGCTCTGAGGTTTGAACTCAGGTCCACATGGTTGTATTCTACTGCACCATCTCCACAGGCCCTGGATGCATTTCTAAATAAATTAAACATTTATAATTAAAGCACGTTTTCACACAGCAGCAGCACCTCTATGGTACAGAGACGTGTTTCAGTGGACACTTGTATATAAAGAGCCGATTTAAAGTTTCTTCTGTGAGCTGGAGAGATAGCTTAGGTCGCAAAACTGCTTGCCTTAGAAACACAAGACCCGAGTGCAATCTGCCAGAAGCCAACCGGAAAAGTTGTGTCTGGTGGCACAGGCTTGGAAACCCGTTCTGGGGAGGCAAAGGCAGGTGAATCCGCGCACACACGGGTGTACGTGCTCACACACAAAAGCACAGAAGTTGTTTTCCATTTTTATCTAACTACCAGTAATGTGCTTGCTTTTATTCTTGTCTATACCTGATGTCCATTCATTCATTCGTTCATTGAGAGGGTTGGGGGATAGGGAGTCTCATGGAGTCCAGGTTAGCCTCCAATTCAGTGTTCAGTCACAGCTAAACTTAAAACTTCTGGTCCTCCTGACTCTACCTCCTACATATCCTGTCCTGTCCATCCACATTTCCAACCTCCCCTCATGCTGATCCTGTGAGGTTGAGGCTTACCTGTGGCTTCGCTTGGGTACCCCCCACCTCCTGCTCCATACTGGGTACCCCGCACCTCCTGCTTCGCACTGCCTGCTTTCTCCTCAACCACTTCATGTGGGAAGCTCTAGGCTGCTTCACATGGATCTGACACAATCTTTCAATTATACGTTGGTGACAAGCGCTTTCTCCCTGCCGGCCTCAGGCCACTTAGAGGTGCTTGATTTGAAAACATCTTGCAATTCCCATCTGAAAAAAATCTTCCAGTTCTCCAGCTACCCACCCCCCACACACACACCCACTTCCTTGGGTTCTGCTCATGTCAGCACGGTATTGTCTGGGACAGAAGTCTTCAATTTTCTCTGCCCTTTACAACACTCGTGTGCTTGAACAGCTTCTATACCTGACAATGATTAATTATCATCAACAACCTGAAGAAAAAAAAAATCCAAGGTGAGCGCTCGTGTCACGGAAAGGACACAGCTTCCTTTTATTACCTGAATGGCATCTGCGCAGAACTGAGATACTGAGAAAGAGATTTCGCTTTTTTTATTTGTGTGTGTGTGTGTGTGTGTGTGTGTGTGTGTGTGTGTGTGTACACATGATGGACTCACACGCCACAGCATGGGTGTGGAAGACATATGACAACTTGCAGAAACTGGTCCTCACCTCCCACCAAGCACATTGTAGGGATGGAACTCAAGTCATCAGGCCTGGCTGCAAGCCCCTTCAGCTGCTGAGCCATCTCGTGGGCCCTGGGTCTCTTAACCTCGCTGAGCCTCTGGCTACTTTCCTCTCAGTAAAGGCAGGCATGTGAAGGCTCCCCGCTGACTAGCCTGCCCCCAAACCTTACTCTGGAACTCTGGCTATTTATTTATTCAGAGGAGAAAGTCTTAATTATCTAAGATAGGGGTGACTATTAGCATCAAATGTTCAGCCTTTTTTTTAGGGTGACTGAATAATTTACATTTTTAAGAGCTAGCGAGCACTCCTGTTTAAAAAAATATCAAGGACAAATTGAGACAAGCCTTGGGTCTTCAGGAATATTGACCTTCTAGCTGTTTCTCTTCTCCCCATTGTGGATTTTCCCCTCTCTCCTTCTCTCTGCAAATGAAAACGGCACAAGAGAAAAATGTTTCATAAACACTAGAAAGCAAGACAGCAACAAAGGACAGGGACGCTAGACAAGGTCCCGGGGCAAAGTGCTTGCTACACCCGAGCTCTGGAAAGGGCCCATTAAAGATTCAGAACATGGCAGCCACATGAGAAACGCACGTGGTTTTCAAACATCAGAATACCATTGTGCTGTTCTTGGCACAACCCACACAGCCCCAAGAAGCTGACATGTTCAACAGAACACATGGCTTCCACTATGTTCGCACACTTTAGGGTATTCTGGGTACCAGGACTGAATAGAGAACTTAAAAAAAAAAAAATAAAAACAAAAGCCTACTATCTGTCCATGCTTGGCCTTGCCAATGCAAATGAATAAATAAAATTTAAATATTGTTTTATTAACATCAGATCTGTTCTGAGATGACTACGGATTCCTTTAGCCTACTCAGCAGGATTTCTCACAATGCGACAATGGGAAAGATTGATTTGTCATTGTCCAACACAAACAATGAGAACACTCAGCCCCGTGCAAAAACCCCCAGAGAAACAATCTGCAATTTAATTAGTGAATAATTGGAGCCATCGGAATACAATCCCGGGCATTTTTTTTAAAGTGATCCTTGAAGAGGCATCTGCTGCATCTATGTGTTTAGGCAGAGTGCAAAAACGTGGGACCTGAGGAGATGCCCACGGGAATGAAGAAGACTGTTGGCAGGGCGAGACCTGTCCTTAGGAACAAAACCCACGAATTCTCCCTGTGGAAACTCAGTCCATGCCCACAAAATCAAGAGGTGGCACAGGGTAGACAGGTGGACAGACAGACGGGCAGGCAGGCAGCACGGAACATTATTCAGTCTTCTGAGCGCAGTGGAACAACAAGGACATGATTTGAAGTCACAACCCTAAGCCGATAGCCTGAATCCTCGCCACTGCTTAGCCTTATCACGGCCTCAGTGTCTCCGTTTCTGAAACGGGAATATGAATGCCTGCCTCACATGAGGTTTGAATATTAAGAGAGAATCTTTATAATAAAGGGCCATACAAAAGGTCCTGGAAGACACTGAAATATTTACAAAAGAGACAATAAATTGAAGCAGTGACATCGCTCTTGCACCTTCTATAATGAGAATTTTATTATTTTCAACTCAGAGATTCATCTGTACATGCAAGATATTCTACCATGCAGGCTTTCAGTTTGGCAAAATGCAAAGTAGAGGTGGGCAGCGGCGGTGACTGTGTGATCGCCCGAGTTTACCCAATGCCTCTGAACTGGGCTCTTAAGACCAGCTAAGATGAGCAGAGGGGTTGCTGCTACCGTGGCTAACACAGCTGCCTTCCGAACGTGACGGTGCCAAATTCCATGTTGTGTGCACGGCACAGTAACTTTGTAAAACTATTTAGAAGCATTTTACTATGATAAAAAGCCCTCATAGCCAACACAGTAAGCTGCAGAAGCCAGGCACAGGGGACTAAGGAAACCAAACATGGCACATACTGCTAGCACTGTGCCAAAGCACACACCAATTCTAGGGCCTCTGCCAAACTTTTGGAAGAAGTCTTATTTCCCTAACCTTTGTTAACTGCAAACCAAATGGACTAGAAAATAAAAGTATCCGAGCCAGGCACAGTGGCTTATCCTGGCTACATCAGCCCACCAGAGTCGGAGGCCTCAAGTCCTAGGATGGCCTGAGCTACACTGTGAGACCTGTCTCAGCTAAGCACAGAAGTAAATAAGAGTTGGGAGTATGGCTCAGTCGATAGATGAGTGTTTGCCCAGCATACATAAGGCCAATCTCTACCATCAAATAAACCAGGTATGGTGGTACAAGACAAGGCTGTTCCGTGGTGGTAGAAGCAGGATGATTAGAAGTCAAGATGCTTCTCAGGGACATAGTGAGTTTGAGCCCACCTTGGGCTACATGAGATCCAGCCTCAATTTTTTTTTTTAAAATCAACTAACAATGACTTATTTTAAGGTACCTGTATGTTGGGTACCAAGTCCACCAACTCCTAGGCTTTTCACACATTCAGAAACACAACTGGCATCCGTGCAGAGTCACAATTCATACAAACACTTCAGCTAATTCCATGGTTTACGTTGGAAAACAGTTTGTTTGGAGAAAGTCCCTTCGCACCACACCGTAGCTGCACCAAATAAATGGGTTAGAGATAAGAACCCCCTAAAGAAGATGAAGAATTCACACCCCCATGCATCCACTTTGAAAGGCTGACACGCCTGTCGTCTGTGCTACCTGGATCTCCACGGATAAGAGAAACAGCACAGAAGTAACTGTGGGAAACAGGTGTCACCGCTGAGCTCTCTGCATAGTGACAGGCACCCAAACATACTCTGCTCCCCACCATTAGCTGGGTACAGTGTGCCAATTAGAAGGGGGTGGATGACAAGGACGTCCCTCTCGGATGTAGCTTTCTATCCTAAGGGTCTGTCGGGAAGATCTGACAACACACTATGTTGGCATGTCCCCTATCCTTAGATAAAGTAGCTAGGATGTAGGGAGACAGCAAAGGGTCTAGATAATTGAGGCTTCACACCAACAATTGAAACAGATGTTATGAAAATTCACCTGTCCAGGGGCTCCCATGGTAGAAGGCAAAGGCAAGGTCAGCTCAGCTCCTGTACTAGGTCTCAGTCAGTAGAAACCTCAACAGTTAAAGGAGCCTGAACCAAGTGGCATCTCAGGCTGGAAACTGGAGTCGAAACTGCCTTTTATCTTTGGAATGCAGATCACAATGGAACTAATTCAAGGTTATCAGGTGAGAAAAGACAGAGAAATGTGAAGACTCCCGATTGCAATACAGTTTAACAGCACATTTCCTGACAACCTCTGTTGTCAAACTAAGGTATTAACAATGTGTAAGACACAATAAACTAGTTCAAAGTAGGCAGCTCACCAGAATGACAATGCCTAGCAAATCCTTCCCGATAAAATCAATTGATCACCTTTAAAATGAATCGATTACATAGATTATAATAAACAATAGTAATAAATAAATAATAAATTAAAATTAAATAGATTCATTCATCTTAAACTCTTGCAGAAGCTTCCTAGGTTTTTTGTTTTTGTTTTTTTGTGCTTTTCATTTTTAGAGACAGGGTTTCTCTGTATAGCTTTAGAGTCTGTCCTGGAACTCTCTCTGTAGACTGGGCTGGTCTTAAACTCCCAGAGATCTGCCTGCCTCTGCTCCCCCAAGTGCTGGGATTAAAGGCGTGCACCACCACTGCCCTGTGAAGCTTCCTAGTTTTGTAATTCATTAATACTGAATTTCTAACTCCAAAAGGTACTAGAGAAGGCGCTGTAGAAATTTGTGTGTGTGTGCATGCATGTGTGTGCGAGTGTGTGTGTGCGCATGTGTGTGTGCGCGTGCGTGTGTGTGTGCGTGCATGTGTGTGTATGCGTGTGCGTGTGTGTGGTGACACTGGAGACCTACTCCCACACTCTACCACAGGCCTCCAGCCCAAAGACATTATTTTGGCAGGACTGAAAGGCCATGTTAATGACTGTGATGGTTCATCTCCATCTGGATTTAGAATCAAAGAGACTGGGGAGCCAGGCCTCTGGGTGTGTCACGGAAGGCAGATCCAGAGACGAGGGGCAACACCACATGATGGGTTGAGGGCTGGGCACAATAAAAGAGTTCTGAAAAACAGAGGAAAGTAGCCAATGCCAGCCTTCCCTGTCTCTGCTTCCTACTTGGCCATGAAATAAACAGTTTGCCTCCACCAAAAGCCCCCGTTGCCATATTTTGCTCAAATACATGGGCCAAGCTACCACGGAACAGACTGAACCCTCCAATGCCATAAGACAACATAAGCTCTCCCCCTCTTGTTTCTGTTGGATATTTTAGTGACGGTGAGAAAATGCTAAGTAACCTTCAACTAGATGCTCCCGAGTCGCAAATCTCTAGATTTGCCATTCAGAGGAGTGCCCAAAAGTTCAGGAAACATGATCCAACAGCGTGGTCCCGAAACTCTGTCCCCAGCTCTCCATACAAGATCCTTAAGAACGCACCAAAGGGAGTAGGAAGAGAGCTCGGGGGGTACAGCACCTGAAGCACCAAGTTCAGATCCCCAGCATCCACGTACAACCCTGGGCCAGGCAGCAGGCTCCTGTCACCCAGTGCCTGGAGGGAACTAGGAGAGGCAGGTGGAGCCCTGTGGCTTGTT
>NC_022018.1:34508422-34530560 GCF_000317375.1 Microtus ochrogaster
AGAGAGAGAGAGAGAGAGAGAGAGAACCATGACAATGGAGCAAGGAAGACACTGAAGTCAACCTCTGGCCTCCACAAGAACACACACAAGTAAGCACACATGCATGAACAAGCATACACCACACACACACAAGAACATATCAACAGAGGGAAAACATCTCATCTTGAAAGACACAGGTAGGAAGGAGGCTGGATCCCAACTCAAGAAAATGTTACCCTTTTACCCACTGTCAGTACGTTCAGAAACAGCATTCTGTAATTATCCCCTGAGCAACTGCAAGGAATAGAAGGCAAAGGTCTCGGCTAACCTTCCTGGACAGCACCTGAGAAAGGATGCTACACCCTCCCACAGAAACGGACAGCCTGCCAGGATGGTGACCCGAATTCCCAGCCCTCAGGTTGTCCTTTAATTACTGCATCTGAGAGCATCTGGCAGAGGGCTTCCAAAGCCCCTGCACACAGCTCTTACCATGAGAGCCACAACTAATTTCGGCTAAACATGTGCGAGGGGGTGAAAGGCAGAGCAGCAGCAATGGCTCAGTGGTTAAGAGTATCTACTGCTTTTCCAGAGGTCCAGCTCCCAGCACCCATGCTGGGCAGCTCAACCACTTGTAACTCCAACACTAGGAGACCCCACATCGTCCTCTGGCCTCCACAGTCACACACACACACACACACACACACACACACACACACACACACACACACGACTACAAACAAAAATAAACCTTTTTAAAGGATGTGGCTGAAAGAGTCAAGATGAGAGGCCTTCTCTGTACGTTCTATTTATCTTAGGCCTCCAGATTATTCATCTTGGTCCCTAATTTCCAAAGACATGATCCCAAGCAAATGACTTCACCTCTACCCTA
Organism: Microtus ochrogaster; assembly: GCF_000317375.1. Taxonomy (NCBI): domain Eukaryota; kingdom Metazoa; phylum Chordata; class Mammalia; order Rodentia; family Cricetidae; genus Microtus; species Microtus ochrogaster. Next base: position 34,509,291 of record NC_022018.1, read on the forward strand.
CCCCAGCTGGCAGCAATGAACATCTTTCCACTACTTAAAAGACTGAGTCCTGTAGGCAGAAACAGACACTGTGTTTAATGAATGCATTGCCGGGCATCACAAACTGGGTTCGTGATGATGCAGACCAAATGCCAGACAAGTTCAAAAGGAGGCCACTTGAAACGGGAGCCCTGGTAGTGTCCAAGGGAATGGCTAAATCTAGCATCAAATCTGAGATGTCTGAATCCCAGTAGTAAGTGGAGACAAGGAAATGTTTGGGACAACATAAAATAAGGATACGCACTAGCCCTGCTCCACCCCCACCATTCTCCAAGGCTTCCGAGAGACCTCCAGAGAAGTATCCATCTTGTAAAGGACAGTTATAAGAATTTAGGCTGCTTGGAACATGGCTCTCACGTATTTGAAATTCTTTGGGGAATACATTTCAAACTTTGCTCCTCAGTAGAAGACTGTGTGCCTGTAAAAACAAAGTCTCCCTTTGTGGAAACTATGATTATGCCTCAGGAAGTCTGTCCAAACAGGTAGTTTAATTATGCAAGATCCCTTAGGAAATGAAAAGAATCACAAGGCCATACCAAGCAGACCAAGGAACAGCATCTCCGCAGCCCCTGGATGAAGGCAAGAACCTGGACCATTCAGGGGAGACACCTGCAGCTGAGCAGCTGTTCCCAGATAAGAAACATCAGCACTGAGGACACAGCTCCGTGTAGAGTTCTTGCCTAGTATGGGAAGGCCCTGGCTTTGATTCTCAGCACCCAGGGAAGGAGGAAGAGGGAAAGAGGAGAAGGAGGAAGAGGGTGAAATGGCGGGAGGAGGAAGGAAGCGAAGAAACAAAGACAAGCAAGTACTTGTCTCATCCACTGATAAATGAGGCTGTAGACAGACAAACCTGTTGATACTCTGCAAGGTAAGTCCAGACATGAAGCAGCAACCTGCATCTGGACCACTGACTTGGGGAGATGCTAGATCTACTTAATGATCTGATGGAAAGCATGGCTCTGCTCCCCAGCAGAAGAGGTACACCCATGAAATTTTATGCACAGCTGTTCTCCGCTCATGGATCACTCAGGGCCCGCGTACGTTATTTCAGCGCCTGTACTCCAAAATAAAAATGTACAGACCCTATGTATCATGGAGTTGCTGGGCAGAGGCCGTAAGTTTCTGCTCTATGTAACTTATAAACTCCTGTTGATTCGTGGACTCTTAGGAGCCTAGATTTACTTGCAGGAGTTCACAGCGGCGGGACGCCTGACCTCTGTGTCTAGGGGAGTCGGGCACAGCCTGGGAGCACAAACTAAAATAAAAGCTTGCAGATAAAATCTAGACCTTTGGAGCCCAAAGTGTCCTGTCTCCTGACCTCTGCTCTCTAATTCTCTATAGCTGCCCCATATTTTAAGGGTCAGGTAAATACTGTGGCCTCAGATTTAGAAACCCTTGAGAAACTAGGGAGAGGTTCTACATCTAAGTTCAGGCTAGCGTGGTGACGGAGGGACGCTCCCCTTTAAAGGCAGAGTCCTGACATTGAGCTGTGAAGGCCTGGCTGCAGGCAGGTAATGATAGATGGGTGGGAAACAACATCCCAAAGGCTGGTGATTTAAATGTGATTTAAATTGCTGGAGGATCAAAACTCCCCACGGCAGGGATACAAGCCCTGGGTTTCAGATGGGCCTGGGAATATGATCCCACTTGCCTTACCCCTCCCCCCATGGCTAAAACAAAATAATCAAGACTGAACAACGTGTGAACAATAGTAACTCAGGGACTCCCAATTCTGCACGACAAAGAGTCCGAGCAAGGCATCGGGCATCACACTGCATCATGACCGTGTAGACACCACTGCAAGATTGATTGAGTGTACAGCAGAGGACTTGTTTTTTTTAATTAATTTATTCATTTTTCATTCTATACGCATTGATGTTTTGTCATAGGTGCCCTAGAAATGGAGTTACAGACAGTTGTGAGCTGCCATGTGGGCGCTGGAAATTGAACCTGGGTCCTCTGGAAGAACAGTCAGTGCTTCTAACCACTGAGCCATCTCTCCAGGCCCCGGGCTCACTTTTATAACAAGGTCACCACCCCCCACAGCAATTTTATGGTCATTTACAAATGGGCTAATTTGTTTATGAAGGCAGAGCCTTGAGGAAGCCATCACTCACAGATCAGGTCTCCCAACATGGCTGTACTGGAGACCACATTTCCCAACCATGAGTTTTAGGGGACACATTCAAACCACAGTACCACTTGACATCTGAATAGAGGCTGCTGGGACACTTTAGGAAGGTGCCAGATCACAAAAGATTAAAACCATACTGAAGAAGACTGTCAAGGCGGCTCAGCGGGGAAAGGAGATTCCTGATGTCCTGAGATTGAACTCCTGGACCACAAGATGGAAGGAGAGAACTGATTCTCTCAAGTTGTCCTCTGACCTCCAAGTGAATATGCATATATACACAGTAAAGAAATAAGAAGATGAAAAAATGTAATTGTTAAAAGCCAGCATACCCACTGAAACCAGGCCTGGTAGCACAAGCCCATCACTCCAGCTACTCCGGAGGCCGAAGCAGAATGAGCCAGAGTTTACTGCCTGAGCTCACTCTGAACTCACACAGAGCTTAAGGTCAGAATGGAAAACTTAGCTTATACTTAGTAAGCACCTGTTTCAAAATAAAAACTAAGGACTGGGAAAATAACTCAGGGAAACAGAGCTGGCCTACCATGTGCGAGGCCCTCGATTCCTTCCCAGTACCAAAAAAGGGAAAAAAAATCTCATCGTAATGTAAACCCAAAATGAAAAGCTGTCCTAGAATCAGTAAATAAATCCAAGAGCTACCATATATGGGGGTGAGGGGTGAGATGACCACACACACTAATCTTAAAAAATGGGAAATGCAAATAAAAATAGAAGGAAGTATTCCTTAAACATTACTAAATCTTTAAGACTAACAGACAATCCTATGGTAAAATGTTAAGATCTTTTTGTGTGTGCTTTGTTTTGTTTTTCAAGACAGGGTTTCTCTGTGTGGCCCTGGCTGTTCTGGAACTTGCTCTGTAGACGAGACTGGCACCAAACTCAGACATCGACCTGCCTCTGCCTCCCGAGTGCTGGGATTAAAGGGGCATGCCACCACCACCTGGCTCATAAAATGTCAAAATCTTGATGAAACTGACAGCTTTCTCTATATATCTCAGTTTTCAAAAGTAAACTGGGATGACCAGGCATTGTGGCACATGCCTTAACCCCAGCACTGAAGAGGCGAATGCAGGCAGATCTCTTGTGAGTTCGAAACCAGCTTGGTTTATAACAGGAGTTCAATGCCAGGGCTATGTAGTAAAACCTTGCCATAAATGAATGAATGAATGAATGAATGAATGAATGAATAACAAAAGCAGTGGCCAGGGACCAAAAGGCGGGCTGTGGTTAAAGTTCCAACAACTTTTGAATTTGGATGCCTAGGATCTGCTTGAAAACCAGAGGTGGTATGGAGCAGGCCTGTAGACTGCTGGAAAGAGGCAGATCCCCAAAGCTTGCTGACTGCCAGTCCAGTCAACCAGTGAGCTCTCAGTTCAGTGCCAGAGGTTGACTTTAGAAAATCAATAAGGTAGAGTAAGGTAGAAAGCAATGATTATCAACCATTAACCTCTGCACACATGGACATATATGGTATACATGCATGCATGCATGAGTGTGTATGTGTATGTGTCTGTGTGTGTATGTGTGTGTGTGTATGTATGTGTGTGTCTGTGTGTGTATAAGCCCACAGTTGCTCGTGTGTGTGCTCTTTTATACAAATAAATATAAAAAGTAAGATCCACAGAAAGATCCAATGTGTATGAGGCTTTATAGTCAAGTTTCAAAGACCAATAAATTTCATGATATTACCAGCTGCTGCAGATAATTTAAAAATAAAAACAACCTCTAGAAAGACAAAACATAAATTATTACTGTCCAGAAAAACAATATAAAGCAAAGGCACAACCGAACTTTTCTTTGCCTAACTATGGGAGGTAGAGAGAACAAGGCTGAGAGAGGATTTGATCCAGGTCCACTGCCCTAGTCTTAGAATTCTATTTTATTCGATTCTGTCCTGCTCCATTTGTTAACTTTCATCCAGGAGAAAATGGAAGGTTAAGACTGTGTCTTTGCTTCCCTGAATTGCCTACTAACCATATTACAATTTCAGTTGACAATATGAGACGGTCTTTTTATAAGTACACATACTCATACATACATATACGCATACATGTATATGTGCATGCGTGTGTTTATGTAGATAAAAGCTTTTAAAAGTATGTATGTATACCACACACACACAAACACTACTCTATCTGTTCGTCTTAAGCTCCCCTAAGTCTCCCTCTTTCTGTTAGTGTAGTTGAGATCTGTGGATTAACGGGGGCACAATCAGTATTACACAACACGCTGCAGCTTCCCCCTCGACATTGCCTTACTTTTGTAAGTCTGGAACATGCGTTTGGTTCCAAAGTCTTTGATAAAATGCTTTGCCACGATCCAATATTTTAAATGTAAATAAACCACACAATATTTAAATGTAAATAAACCACTGCATCATGTATTGATTTTATTTCAGATACCATTTCTCTGATGGTAAGAAGAATAAAGTCTATATTACATGTCATTCTCTTAAAGATCACTTTCTTGGAGAGGAAAAAGTAGTCAGAAGAGTGATGGATTTTATTCTGATGGATAGGGGGAACTCACCCGCGTAGCAGCTGATGGGACTAATCTACACAGCCCAAGCACTGGCGAGTGTGAAGAGCAGAACACGGACAGTGTGCCTTGCCATCTTCCTATGATCCTAACAAGGTGTGAACAGGCAAAGCCAGGCTGAAGCAGTCACCCTGTGACTCATAACCTGATGTCTGCCTCCTTTTGGCATCTTAACATTTAGAGTCTATAAATACTAGGAATTCTGGTTTCTCCACAGCAGAATCACTTCATTTAAGGCTACACACAGTGTCAGTGCACCTTCTGAGTGTAAGAGACGACTGATTCCTTCACCTAACTGCTAGCAGACCCCGAGATGCCCTTTGTCCTGGCTGTGACAACACCTAGAACTTTCCATTTCTTCCGAGCAGTCTTCTGCATTAGACCCACTACTCCACAAGACCTACACACAACAGCAAGAAATGTGCCCTGGCTTTCGATTCAGAAATCAGTTCAGATTTAAGCCAGGAAAAAAGACTTGCAATCCTCATCTTTATGAGTTTGTGAGGGGGCAACGCAGTGCTGGGCAGCACGGAGCCCAGCTCCACTGCGCAGGCAGGCAGAAGGCATAGAGAAAGCAGACAAAGGGAAGACTGGGGTGAGCAGGAACTTCCCATCATGCCTGAGAGATGAACAGGCTGCTCTCTCAGCACTTCTTTTTGGACCCAAGTGACGGGATTTCTGGGCTCCCAGAGAAATGTGTGCCCTCTGTAAGGAAGTCCCTGCCTGCTTGGTAGAGATCACTACTCAGCTAGCATGTTAAAGGGGAATGTGGTGGCTTTATTTTACTGCCTGCCTTTCTACTCTAGCTAGTAGGGGATTGTGAACAAGGGTGTGACAATTATTTTGGGTTAATATTACTATTGTTGTTGTTATTGGGATGTAAGACTTTACCTCCTGCTAGGCGGTGGTGGCGCACGCCTTTAATCCCAGCACTTGGGAGGCAGAGGCAGAAGGATCTCTGTGAATTTGAGACCAGCCTGGTCTACAAGAGCTAGTTCCAGAACAGGCTCCAAAACTACACAGAAACCCTGTCTCGAAAAAACAAAACAAAAAAAAAAAAAAAAAAAAAGACTTTACCTCCTGAAACGAATTGAACGGAGATGCATATTGGTGTATCCACTATGGCAATCGGTAAAAGAACTTCCACAAAACTAAGACTAGAATGACCATGCAATCTGGTTATACCACTCCCAGGTATATACTCAAAGGAATCTTCCACCAAGACATCAGCACTTTCATGTTTATTGCAACACTATTCACAAGAGCCAAGATCAGGAACCAGCACACATGCTGATTGGCCAATGGATAAAGAAAATGTGGTACATATATATGCAATGGAATTTTATTCAACTGTAAAGGACCAAAATGAAATTGCATCATTTGCAGGAAAATGGACGGAAATGGAGATCGTTGTGTAACAGAAATATGCCAGATTCAGAAAGACAAACAGGGCACATTCTCTCACACGTATGTGTATAGGTGTGTGTGTTAGTGTGTGTGTGAGTGTGTGTGTGTAACATGAAAGCAGAAATGTAACTACAATGTGAAAAGAAAATGGATAAAAGGAAGGAAGAAGGGGAACAAAAGAGGCTAATAGGGGAAGATAAAATATCACACTTTCTTTTATATACATAATCTATATTTAAACATATGCATACATATGGTATGAAGGCAAAGAGGGAACTATTTGGGGAGGACAAGGGGATTACCATTGGGAGGGGGTGAGTGGAAGTGGCACGTGGTGGAAATAGAGCAAGATGTAACTACATATATGTGAATGTATATGTATATGAAACATCATGATGAAGCCTATTAGTTTGTATATTAGCTAAATTTTAGTTTAAACGTGCAGGTAAAGAAAAGTGAAGGCAAAAAGCTACAAGCCAGACTATGAGCAAGCCTATCAGTATGCCAGCATCTTGGCTAGGTTTCCTTTATTATTGTTAATATTTGCAGGGAATTTGGAAAAAATTAATTAGGAAAATCAGAAAGAAAAAAGCTTATCCAAAAATGCTATTCTGTACTCCACAAGAGCATTTAAGTTATGCCTTTTTAAAATATTTCCCTAAGACTAATAATACACACTATTTAAATTTAGCAAGTTTGTAGCAAATTATTCTAAAATATCAATGCACATTTATACACACTCATGTATGCATACTCCTAAAGAATTAGATAGATCTTTCTGGAATTTACAATATAGTTTTCCCATAAAAAAGAAGAAATGTTTTTGCCATCGTTGAATAAAATCTATGCTGTAGATTGTCATCCTAGATACTGCTGCTGAGTTCGCTAGCTGTGACCATGACATCTCCATTACTGAGGTATTCAAGGCAATGTAATTTCCCTCAACTTCTGTCAGACTGTAGGATCTGTTGACCTCTGTTGACCCCTCCTGAGCCTCCTCCTCTTGCTGATGTAAGTTTTCAGTCATTCTAATTATATGTGTTTAGGTTCCAGCTCTCTCCAAATGTTCCGTAGAAAGACCTTCCCATTGTGTAAGCTATTTCCACAAGAAATAGTGTGAAGACATATGAAGATGAGAGAAAAGGATGAAGAAAGAAGACAGGAAGAACTGAGGATCAAGAGACCACAGCGAAAAAAAGAGTAAGGAAGAATAAATCGGGCCAAACTCAGCAACAGCACAATGGTCAGGGAGTTAACCCCAGGGAAGAGAGCTTCAACAGTGGGAAGAAGATGGGTGTGTGTGTGGGGGGGGGGAATCCAGGGGAGTAAGAACACAAGTTCAAATAAGATGGAGGGACTCATAGCTGAGCAGTTTGCATAGACTATTGCCAACGGAGAAAACAAATTGGAGGGACACCAGTTCATAATTCCCTCCAAAAATCTGAGAGATTTTCTTTAGGAGTAGATGCAAAAATTGAGTCGTGGCCATAAGAACAAAATGGCTGGCTGTGGTAAAGACATATCCATGTGCTTGGTCCTTTTGTTGTTTATATTACTAACTCATCTGAAACCTCCAGGAACCCAATAGGGAGTTAGAGTTTCATTGTGAAATGTCCGTCACAGGCTCATGAAGTTAAATACTTGGTCTCCAGAAAGTGGTGCTATTTCGGTGAGGTTGTGGAGCATCTGGGAAGCTGTGGTCTACCTGAAGGAAATGGCTATGGGGGTGCAGCTTGTGATTTATAGCCTATCTCATTTAGTTGCTTTTACTTCCTGTTACATTCGGATGTGAGCAGGCTCCTGTAGCTGTGCTTTATCCCCAGGATGGGCTGGCTCCTCAAAACGTGAGACAGAGTAAGCCATTCTTCCTTTAAGCTATTTCTCACTAGACACTTGGTCATACAGAAAAAAATAACTAATAAGGAGAAATATGAAGATGACAGTCACCATTTTGAAAAGATGGCATCTCCAACATCCAAGAGAATAAAATGAGTGCCACAGGCCAATATTTACAACTGGAAAATATTTCAACTCCAACAACAGCTAGATGTGCAAAGACATTTTTTATTGTACAGTGAAAAAGCCATTGCACTAAGCTAGGAAAACATTATAGAAAGACTCATATCTGGTATAGGGATGGAACAAAGGTTGTCAACAAGCATGTACCCTTTTAGCCCCCTTACCAGTCACTGCTGCATGTCAACAAAAATACTGCTTATCAGTGAAGGACTGAAAACTACCTATGAAGGCCACTCTTGGGAAGACCGCACAGCCAGTGGGAAAAGTCTATGCTAAGCAGTATGCCAAAAAAAAAAAATTCCTAAAACACGTTGTATTCTTCAAAAGTCAAGCAGCACGGCAGTTACTGTAAGAGGTTGAGCACTGGCCTCAGAGATGCTGGCTCATCACCAGAAGCTGCAGCAAACCTCATTCAGAAAAAGAGTCTTCAAAAGTGTGAGCAAAGATCTTTAGGTACAGAGAGCATATTGGGCCACTGCAGTAGTTGCTACATACAGTGCAACTGTCTTCGGACATTTCTATTTGCTTTATCTTCCATGTTTGGTTCAAAGCCCAGGGTCTCCAGCATCCTTGGTTAGTCCTCTAACACTGATAACAGTGAGCTTTCCTGCAGCCACAAGAGTTGTGGGAATACAGGAGATTTGATCAAACAGAAGAGAATGTGTCTTAGTTCCGTCATTACCATCACCATTGTCACCATCAGTATCATCAGTATCACCACCATCACTGTCATCATCACCACCACAATCACAATTATGATCATTGCCATTATCCTCACCATCACCACCATAATCATCATCATCACCACCACCATCACTTCCATCATCATATCACCATTATCATCACTACCACAATCACCATTATGATCATTACTGTTATCCTCACCATCACCGCCATAGTCATTATCATCATCACCACCACCACCACCACCACCACCACCACCACCACCATCATCATCATCACCATTATCACCACCACCACAATCACTATCACTACCACAACCACCATCACCATCACCATCATCATCATCATCACCATTATCATCACCACCACAATCTCCATCACTACCACAACCACCATCACCATCATCATCACCATCATCATCAGGCTGGCCTAGAACTCTTAGGATCAAGCCATTCTCCCTAATAGCTAGGATTGCATGTGCCCACTTCCATGCTGACAGCCACCAGAAGTCCTCAGAGAGAACTTGGGTCTGCTATTCAACACCAAGTGAGACAGGCAGCTTTGTTGTAAACTCCTGGTTCACTGCATCTTCAAAGTGTACTTTACAGTTTTCAGATAAAACTTTCTGATAGAGTTGAACACACCCAAAGGTGCTTCTGTCCACCACTTTAACATTTCAGGCATGCCTGCAGCAACACTAAGCTAAAATACTGGCCACTGTCTGGCCTTCCTGAATGATGACCTTCAACTGAAATGGCTTGGAAATTTACTTACTGACTGAGCATGTGCAGGACTATTCTGGCCTCCCAATGCTTTTCAATGTGAATAGTCACAGGTTCCCAAATAAAAATACCCATGTTTCTTTTGTTAGAAAAGTATATTGCTTTTTTGGGGGGTAGAGGATCCTGGGGTCACCTTACCTACTGTAGGCAGTAAACCTTACTCCACTCCTTTACATCTTGGCTAAATTTGTTTGTCTTCGCACACTCTGAGATGTGATGTCACTGTCTTGTACTGCTGACAACCTTGCTGTCGGCCTAATGTTGCTGATTTTGGACTCCTCTGCTCCCAGAACTTGGAAGAAATGCTTTTCTGTTGTTTCTAGCTTCCAAGTCTGTGTGGTACCTTGCTGCCTCATCTTTAAGATGAGGTACACATGAGCCCATTTATATAAAAATGTACAGACTCACACAAATACATATTAGGAGGGCAAAAGCAAAAGATTGACAGAATAGCCTTGAAGGAAGTGGGGCCAGGGCAAGGAAGGGAAGGAGAGAAAGGGAAAGAAAGGATGAGGGCAGCTCATTCTTAAGACTTAAGAACTCAGTTCACTCTCTTCACCTGAGAGTTTGCCTTTGCTGTGGAAAGAAGTGGAAGATTTGCTCCTTGCAAAAGGAAACAAACTCTCATTTGTTTCCACTCCAAATGCAGAGACACCTCCCCAAAAAGAAAGCCACCATGTGTCCAAAATGATGAATGAGTGCAGTCTTGCCCCAAGACAGCAGCCAGTAGGGAAGCGGGGAGGAAGGTGAGCACGCTGTGCACCCAGCTACCAGTCAACATCCCAGAACCCAAACAAGCACAAGACAGGAGTCGGACTCACGGCCTCTGCCAGATGCGCTATAGCACACGTCAGCCCCAGCTTTGCACAGTGTTCACTACACACTCCTCCAAGTCCCACCTCCCCTAAACAGTTAAGTGTCCTTACAAGAAAGGCTCCCAGCACTGGCCAGTCTACTTTTTCAAACCTTAAAAGTATTATGAAAAAGCAGGGGCCTCTCCCCACCAAAAAGGAGCTTCCATTAAACATCAACTAAGCCATTGCTCCCACCAACAAAGAGCTTCACAGCAAATTCCTCCTAGGCAAACGGTTTCCATTGGCAGTGGACTCACTTGTAACCCAGATCTAGTCACTGTGTGAAGCCTGGCGTGCCCGTATTTAGCTATAGATTGATTTAGAAAACCCTGGGTCTTTTTTTGTCAATGGGGTTGCTGTTTAAAGACAGGATCTTGCTCAGTAGCACAAGCTGATCTCACATTCCATCCTCCTGCCTCAGCCTCGTGAGTGCTGGGATTGTAGCCATGCTCTGCTTCCCTGCGTTCTCAGCAACAGTGAGACACCACGTCCCAATTCCCCTCATGGTCTTTCCAACATAAAACAAAGAAGTGATAGCGAGAGTCGAGACAGGACAGGACCCCAGGCTCTGGGAGCACCATCTGCCCACGAGGGCAGGGTGGCTGTGTCCAGAACGCCAGGGTCTGAGAAGATGACAGAGACTGGAGACCTAGCGCTGCAAACGCAGGCAGGTGGAGATCCTCTTCCATCCCGGCAGTTTCGTCTGGAAGACAGCCCAGCTCTGGAGGACTTGAACTACTGCAACTGTTCCCTGACAGATTTTTCTAACCATCACATTACCAAAATGAAACTGTAACAGCTTGCAGCCACTGCAATATACTTAAGATGTAATAATGGAAAATGAGATGTTATTGATTGGAGAGGGAGGAGAAGTAACCACAATGGTGTCATCAAGTCAGAGAAAGAACGAAAATTAACAGATGAATTCTTCAAGACTGAGATAGAGTTGCCATCCACTACAGATGGCAGAGTTCTGTGGAGCAGTCCCCAGATAAAACAAGATACACAGGAAATACGTGAGGCGATCCTCAAAAGAATATCCCATGGCCTTTGGGTCTTAAGGGAATCCCACGCTCTCGCGTGCGGCACAGCTAAAACGTCTGCGCTGGATCCACTCTGCTCGCAAGAATACACACAGACACCTTCCAGATGTGTGCACGTGATTGCCTTTCTCCTTCCAGTGAAGCAGAGTGTGCAATGGCTACTGGCTTAAAATGATAAAGTTAGCAGTATTTTTAAGGGAGTCGCCAACATTAAACGTAGCATATCCTCAGGGAGAGAACTTGGAGACTCATTCCAAATGAAGCCCTCCCTCTTTCTCTCTTTTATTTTATTTATCTATTCACTCATCCACTCATTCGTTCATTCTTCTCGAGGGAGGGCCTCACTGTGTAGTTCAGGCTGGGCTCAGAGATCTGCTGCCCCTACCTGAAGAGTGAAGGGGTTAAGGGCGCGCAGCACCACCACCGCCCTCCTTCTTCCAGCTCTGCGCTGGAAGGAAGGGAATTAAGGTTTTAGAGATAGGTACCTGCAGAGACACAGAATAGTTTCCCTACACCTGCAGCCACGTGCACATCTTCCTGGAGGAAACGTCTGTTCATCTCTTTAGCCCGTTTTGATCAGGTTATTGTTAGGGCAGCACCGGTATCAATCAGTTCCCTATTGACTTCTGTAGGTTCCTTGAGTCTTTGGTAAGTTAACATCTCCTCTTGGATATGAATTGCAAAGATTTCCTCCAAATTTTTGTAGCTCAGCTTTTCACTGTGTTTTCTAGGCTATAGAGAAAGTATTCAGTTTGATGTCACCAATCTTTAAGGCAATCAAATGCAAATCGCAAGCAGAGTGAGCTCTCGCACCTGTTAGGGTGATTATTATTTAAAATAAAATAAAATGAGTTTTGTAGAGAAAGTGGAATCTTTTCACATTCTTGGTGAGGCTGTAAAAAGGTGGAACCACTGTGGAAAACAACAGAGAGGATTCTAGATACGTTACAGTTAAAGCTACGGTAGAGTCCAGCAGTCCAACTCCTGCAGACTTACCCACAAGCACCGAGATCAGAATTCCTCTCAAAGACATTCATAACCACTCTCGGTTTACCACCACCCTCCTCCGAGCAGCCAAGATGGTCAAGGCATCTAAACGCTCATCAGCAGGTAAGTGAGCAAAGAGAATGTGCTTTGTATGTGGATACGTGTGTGAGCAAGCGTGTGCAGGCACAAACAGAAAATATTTTTCCACCTTTAAAAAGGAAGGTCGCTGGGTGGTGGTGGTGCATGCCTTTCATCCCAGCACTTGGGAGGCAGAGGCAGGCAGATCTCTGTGTGTTAGAGGACACAGAGCAAGCGCCAGGGCAGGCTCCAAAGCTACACAGAGAAACCCTGTCTCCAAAAATCAGAAGAAGGAGGAGGAGGAGAAAGAAGAAGAGAGGAAGGAGGAGGAGGAGGAGAAGGAAAGTCTATAAAATTCAACCACATGAGCACACCTGGGGGCCACTGTGCTAAGGGAAATAAACCAGAAGAAGAAGGATGTATGGTGGCCTAATTTCATTGCACGAAGTATCTAAGTAGCCAAAAGGGGGATGCTGGCACCGAGCAGAAGGAAGAAATGGAGACTTCATTATCAACAAGTGTAAAGCTTCAGCTAAACAGGATGCAAGTGGCCTGCAGGCTGCTCTATAGCACTGGCCTACATCTAACTGGACCTCCTGCCACCAAGGCTGCATTGTCCACTTCAGAATTTGAGACAGTTTATGTTAAGTGTTATTACCATGGTGATTGGGGGAGGGGGTAACTGGAAAGGATACCCGTAGAGCGATAGAAGTAGAAAATGCTTTCTTGCTGTCGTTTGTGTGAGTCAAAAAGCAAACTATCAAACATGAAGTTACTCGTGCCACTACTTCAGAGAAATGCACTGAACTGGCGGAATAGGAAATCTGGAAATCTTTTCTTTTTTGAAGATTCATTTATTCGTGCGTTTTATGTATTTGAGTGCTGAATCTGATCCCATTATGGGTGGTTGTGAGCCACCATGTGGTTGCTGGGAATTGAACTCAGCACCTCTGGAAGAACAGTCAAGTGCTGCTCTTAAACATGGAGTCATCTCTCCAGCTCCTGAAATCTTGAAATCTTAAAAAGAAAATGCATTCATATAACTACTGAAAATTGTTTCATCAATTTTCACTGACTTAAAGAAAAATTAGGTTTAAATTCTACAATTTAACTTTATAGAACAGAGGTTAATTCATTTGTATCAATGAAAAAGGGAAAAATGACTGATTTTTTAACTCAAGAAAGTTCTGCGTAAAAAAAGACCACCACATCAGTATTGCTTGCGTTTCTTGCTGTAGCGAGAAGAGGCGACCTGAGGAGGAGGGGAGGTTCGTTTGGGCTCGCAGGTTGACAGTCTCTCAGAGTCAGGAAAGCATAGCAGCAGGCCTCCATGGTGACAGGAGATACACGGTGACATGTGTCCAGGACTCCTCACATCTACACAGCACAGGAAGGGAAGAGCTGACCAGCCACAGGCTGAGCTGTGAAATCTCCAAGCCGGTTCCTAATGACTCACTTCCTCTCGCAAGGAGCTGCTACCTAACATTTCCACAACATCCCCAAACAGGACAGCAGCTGGGAACAAGGACTCAAAGGCCTGCACCTGTGGGGCTTTGCACAGTCAAACCACAAGACCTCCAGCCGACTATGCAGCCAAGGCAGCGGGCAGCGGCAGAAGGGATGGGCTTTGGGAGCGAATCTTTCGCAAGTCTGCTATTCCCCTTCTCCCTTCATCTAGCCATCAGCGCATCGACTCGGAAAGGCACTAAACAGAGACAACTTGTTTTGGACCCGAGAACATCTGTTAGAGTCCAAGTGGCCTTGGGCAGGTTATCAAACCCTCAAAGGCTGTTTTGCGCCAGCCGAATCCTTCTCAAAGGTATCATATACTTCTATCGGTGATAACGAAGTGGGCGTACTAAGTACCTCCACAGACTGGCCGAAAATAAGAAGAAGGCACTCACAAAATCACATTTCTCAGCCTGAGCTTCCATCCCTCGGGGAAATACATTAGCTCTGAGCACACCTAACAAGGCGAAGAGGCTGCCGCTCATTCCGACAGGCACCACATCCAGGAACAAGCTTAGTACCCTCTCCGGGCCTTGCCCTACCTTTGCTGGGCTGTACATTAAGTGTTTTCTAAAAGTCCTTTCTTCCCACAGTGTGTCAGTAAATGTACCCAGGTGTTCATTCTTGAGTAAGATTGTCTCAGCTGGAGGAAGTGGAAAACCGGGCAAAGCAGGAGGAAGATGAGCCCACTTGTCATCAGGAAGCAGTGGTTATCCTGGGGATAACCTCTACACTGGGATTTCCTTTGGATGCCCTGCTGGGATCTTAGAGTGCACGTGTATCTGTGTGTGTGTGTGTGTGTGTGTGTGTGTGTGTGTGTGTGTGTGTGTGCGTGCGCCTGTCTGTCTGGGAAGAGAGACTAAGTTAGTTGATGCCAATGTCAACACAGGCAAATTTAGTGTGCGAAATTATAGGCTATATTTTGAAACTACAGGAAAAGATGCATGATGCCAATGGTGTAGGCCCCAGAGGGAGGGGTGAGGCCCAGACAAACTGTTCTATCTTTGTCTAATTTAGACATATCAACATCGCTGACCTTTGGTCAGCTAGAGTTCCTCATTTGCAGCAGCACCCGAGACACCCAAAGAACACCCTTACCTACAAAAGAAAAATACAACTGAAAACAGACTCTAGGGAATCTTCTGGTAGGAAAGCTTCGATCTGGAAGGTGACTCTCCTACTTTGTGGAAGTACTCCAGATAAGGCAGAAAAACATTGAGACTCTTCAAATACTCTCTCAGTGGCCACAACTAGCAAATGCACTCCGAAATCCGCCACTGAGCGTTCATCCCACAACCCGGCATTCATTGCTACTGCAGGTCAAACTGCTAGAAAACGAGGTGCAGCGACACAGACCGACATCTGCCTCCCTCACCTTTTCACCTCTGCCTTCATCCAGTTCCCAACAAAGAGGCTTTCTCCTTCAGCGGACCCTCCGTCACTCACAAATTTGGCTTTTGTAAATTGGTCTGTGGAATGTGGGGCTTGCCCGGGGACAAAAGACCCCTTTCAGTTCACTGCAATCAAGTCTGGAATGCTGAGGAGAAGCTCATTTCTGGTGCTCTGTGCCGAAGGACCCATGACCTCCCAGGGTGCTTCGACACTGATGGGGAGATCTGTCTGAGTCCAAGAGGTTCAAGCCCACCTTGCCAGGATGGTATTACAGCTTGCCCTACCCTCTCTGCTCCTAACTCCTGTCCTTCTTGCCCTCCCATCAACTAAGAATGCCGCCTTTGGTCTCTGCCGCCTGAGCACCCCATGCTTTCCAGGGAGGTAGGGAGGTAGGCACGGGAACAACCTAGACTGGCGAAGCTTGAACGCGCTTTGGAGTCTGCAGTATCCGTTCAGCCCAAGTGCTCCATGCGACAGTGGAAAGTACCTGTTACTACCAAGAATCCGAGGCCAATCTAGAACACATAGTGAGTGATTCCAGGACAGACTGAGCTACCGTGGGAGACCCTGTCCCTAAATAATGCCGATGGAGATGCAGAGGGTGTGGTCCATTTCCACACACCGTTCATGACACGGCTGGGGTGAACTCATGGAAGTGGCGCCTCCTGCATCAACTCAGCAGTTCCACCCTCCTGTCTTTGAGACAGAATCCCTCCCTCCTGGCTAGAAAGGTGACAATGTTCACTCCCTTTAGTTCCAGGTCGCAGGAGCACCTGTTCTGTGTTAATCTGTAGACGAGCCACGTCAAAGGACAGCCAGACTGCAATTGAGGGTAAGAGATCTTCCTTGGGAGACCACCATACATACAAATCCAACTCCCCACCTCGGTCATGCCCAGCTAGTCATGCATAGTCTAATTTTAGACTTACATTTCTCATTCCAGACTTCCTGCCCAAGAAACTGCCAATCACACAGTCTTCCTCAAAAGACATCCCTGCCTGTCTGGGCAAGGCTGTCAGGAACCAAAAGGAGGCATCCGCTGCCGGAAGGAGAAAAGAACTGTCGCTCACATTCATGAAACAAGCAACACGGAAAAGAAGCCTAACACAGTATTGCCACCGTCGAAGCATGAAAGAGACGATCGTCAGAGGCATGAATGGTGACTTAGGGTCGACAGGAAGTAAAATGTTTTATGTGACAATCAAGCACTCATATTCTCCTTCCAACTTCCTCTAGTCCATCTTGCCAAAGGGTTCAGCCTCCTAAGAGGCCTTTGATGGAACAGAGCTGCTGCTGTCTCTAGTCAGCGGATGTGACACAGACCCCTATGGATCGTCATGAACCACGGCATAACACCACCCCAAGGCTGACAGCACATGCCTGCTATTTTTTTTTTTAATTTAAAAGCATACATGGATGGGGATTGGGCTAGCTGTAATATAAATTGTAGCAAAGAAAATAGTCTATATGTGGCAAATTGCTACATTATATTTCTTCAAAGAGTAAGCTCTCCCATAAATAACACAGTCAGATAAGGTGGTACACACTGAGGCAGGAAAACTACCAAGAGTTCAAGGCCAGTCTAGGATACATAGTGAGTAATTCCAGGACAGACTGAGCAACAGTGGGAGACCCTGTACCTAAATAAATAGATCTATAAATAGGCAAAATAACTCAAGAGGCAGAGGCAGGTGAATTTCCGTGAATTTGAAGCCAGCTTGAACTATACATTGAGTTCCAGACCAGCCAGTGAGTCCCTGTCTTAACAAATAAAGAAATAAGAAAAATAGTTATATCACAAATAAATGCCAGTCTTTAAACAAAAAAAAAAAATCAAGGCCAGGGGCTGAAGAGATAGAGGCATGAATTCATAGTTGAGAACGGACAGTGCTGGCTGAGGCCCAGCCTAGGTTCCCAGTGCCCAGACTGGGCAGCTCACAACCACTTCTAAGCCCAGCTCCATGTTTACGTCACTTACTCTTCTCGCATTCCCACTAACATGCACGTTTCTACACACAGACACACACACACACATAATTAAAAATAATACAAATAAATATAAAAAAAATCAATTCCCAAAGTATAATATCAAACAAAATTGTCATATGCCCTTTGTTCCTTATATCAAAACTTGGTTCTATAAAAACCTGACAAACATTGAAAAGTTATCTGAGCCTCAAGCTGAGTATGTGTTGCAGGGAGGATGCTTGTTCATCCCAGCAGCCTAGAACCGAAATAACCACAGAGAAACTATATTAATTAAATCACTGCTTGGCCCATTAGCTCTAGCTTCTCATTGGCTAACTCTTAAATCTTAATTGAACCTATTTCTATTAATCTGTGTATTGCCAAGAGGCTGTGGCCTACCAGCAAAGCTTCAGCAAGTCTGTCTCCAGTGGCTGCTCCATGGCTTCTCTCTGACTCCACCTCCTTTCTCCCAGCATTCTGTTTAGTTTCCCCCACCTAGCTCTGTTTCCCTACAGCTCTGCTATTGGCCCAAAGCAGTTCCTCTATTCATTAATGGTAATCACAACATACAGAGGGGAATCCCACATCAACTATGTGAGCTAAAGGCCAGCATGGTATATATAACAAGGTCCAGGCTAGCCAGGGACAAAGAATTCTGACCCTGTCTCAAAAAAAAAAAAAAAAAATTAAGGAAAAAGTTACCTCAGTCTCCAAACCTGCCCCTCAATGTGAGGTACACTCAAAGACTGAATATAAACCCTGAGGGCAACAAGGTATTCCAGACCAGAACCACTTCTGTGGTGGAAAAAGGAGCGATCCTACTGAGTTGTAACAAGTTTCAGGAGGTGCTCTGGGCACCCTAGAAAGGAAGTCCTCAGTCTCCCTTCATCTTGCACCTGAGGAAAAGACCTCCCTTACTGCCCACCCATCACCATCCCCCTCTTAATTTTTCTCCTGGGCCATTCCAGCTACTCTCCCAAAGCACGTGCAGTCTGCTGATGAGGATGACGTCATCCACACAGAGCCGATTTTCACCCCTAGACACATGCTTCCTTCAGTCACAACGACCCACATATTAGTCTTTCATTATAAAATAAAGCCCTGCTTTCAGACTCCCTCTCTATTTCAGTGCGTCTTTTTAAAGTAAAAGGCATGCCATTAAAATGCATTTGTCCCATTGAGTCAGACTTGCAGACTCATTACGATGTTCACTGTGGACACAATAGCTCCTTCAGACACACAACAAGCTGTCATAAAAGGCCCACACTTGGACGGGTGACAAACGTGCGTTGCAAAAGCTGGCTTCTCCATGCGGTTGCTGTCAGACATGCATTAATATCATCCTAGTTAAAGAGTAGTTATTCTGGAAAGTGCGGGTCATCTAAATAGAAAATTACTTCATGAGCTATTCCTGCAAGTTCAGTCACTCCTGAGATGGCGGTGTGTTTAGGCCGTTGGTAATGCACGCGTGGGGAACCACCAGAAGACTGGAACCTGGACGGACACCCAATGACGATGTTGCTTGTTCGGTGTCCCTTCCTATGGCTTAGAACTCCAAAGTCAAGCTTTTGTTTATTATATTCCTATCGCCACTAAGCATGGTGTCAGAAGAGGCAGTTCGGTTCAGTATAGTTCTTAGTGTGTGACCATAAGGACCTGAGTCTGCACCAGAGCATCCATGTAAAATCTGGGCATGGTGATATAAGTTTGTGAGCCCAGAGCTATGGAGGCAGAGACAGGCAGAATCCTGGGACTCACTGAACAAACCGTTCAGATGAATCTCTGAGCCCTAGGTTTCAGGGAGGGCCCTGCCTCAAAATCAAGGTGAGTAGTTCCTTGGGAATGACATCTAAGGTTCACCTCTGTGCACACCCACCTACACACAAACACAGGCACACACACACACACACAAGCATTTAGGTTAATTTCATGTCAGATCTAAGTGAACAACTCACGTGTAAACTCTGCCAGGTTCAAAATGCTAAAGCTGGGTCATTTGTTATAAAATAAACCTTAAAATAAAAATGTGATCTCCTCCTCAGAAGTGTTAAAATGAACAGCTGAAATAGAAGGATGACATATCTTTATGGAGTGAGGTCATGCTTTATTCTTAATCATGACTGTGAGAGTTGAGATGCACGCCAACATTCTGAAAAACTAAAATGCCGAATTGAGCCTACACCAGGTAAACAGAGAGAGGAGGAAACACCAAAATACATCTCAAGTTTTTCACTTCTGTAACACTTCAATCGCTGTGATGTCTTATTTTCTTAGTTTAATTTATTTTTTGTAGTGCTGGGTAGGGAACACAGGCTGTCACTGAGTTGCATCCCCCAGCCTATGGTGTCGTGTAAATTTAGGTGTGTGTGTGTGTGTGTGTGTGTGTGTGTGGTGTCTTGTTTACTCAAGCACACACACCCAATAATGAGGTTCAGATATTTTGAGCACCTCTTATATGCTTAGAAAAACAAAACAAGAAATAACCTTAAAAGAAAAACAAAGTCCCCGGAAAGTATTGTGATATCTGCAAAATCACACAGCCAGTTAATGATAAACTAGCAGGTGTAATTTCTCTTTCTTTCTCGATTGCCAAAGTCACAGATCTCCACATTCTAAATAACCCTGTTCCATCTTACAAAGCCACATGTACCAGTAGACACTCAGAAACACTCTTAGGAAGAAGACATAGCAATAAAGCATAGGGGAAGCAAAATGCTCAAAGTTTATCATCTGCTTGCATGAAAATGGTACCAGTTGACCTAGCACAATAGACAGGCATGATGAGAAAAGACACAAAAGAAAAAAAAAAAGAGAAGAAGGACTAGGGAGATGGCTCAGTGTATAAAGTGATCCATGCAAGTATAAAACCTTATGTTTGCTTGCCAAGCGCACTAGCAAATGGAAACAGGAGGATCCCCAGGGCTACATGTTAAGTTTGAAGAGTAAGCCCCAGATCTCAGAGATTCTGTCTCACAAAAACGGTAGATAACTCTTGCAGAATGATACCCAGTGTTGACCGCTGGCCTCCAGACACATGTGTGCCTGCATAGACACACACAGACACATAAAAAAGAAAGAAAATCATAAACAGGAAACTAAAAGTCACAAAGGCAGCACATACACTTGGTGCCTACTAGTTGGGTCAACTCAGAAACTAAGCCCCAAACTGTTACAGTTTGAGATTCCACTTTCAATGACATTTTTGAGCATAAAATACCTTGTAATTAGCGAAACTGAGTCAGGATCTTTACGATATCATTGTACATTCTTAAGCACAAAGAGCCATCACTTAAGGGTGACCTTTTGCCACTTGGTTGAATGAATGGATGACGTGAGGTATCAAATCTCTCAATCTAATCTCCTGTCTCCTGACCTGACCTTACCACTGTTGAGATTAATAGTAGAAGAAAACATTTGGAAAACTGGTAAGGAAGTGGAAGGGGAGTCCAGGCACTTTGGAGACAGAGGCAGGAAGATCTCTACAAGTTCAAAGCCAGCCTAGTCTGCAAAGCAAATTCCAGGGCAGCAAGAGCTATTACACAGAGAAACTCTGTCTCAAAACAAACAAGCAAACAAATCCAAAATAAGTAAATAAATATATTGTAGTGAGAGAGGTGGAAAGATGGCTCAGCAGTTAAGTATATGTACTATTCTTTCAAAAAGTGGGAGATTGATTCTTAGCACCCACATTGGTTAGTTGACAACCACCTATAACTCCAGCTTCAGAGGATCTAAAGTCTTCTTCTGGCTTCTGTGGGTACCTATTCTCTCTCTCTCTCTCTCTCTCTCTCTCTCTCTCTCTCTCTCTCTCTCTCTCT